>NC_045165.1:19396159-19696159 GCF_900700415.2 Clupea harengus
GTGTGTCTGTGTGTGTATTTGTGTGTATTTGTGTGTGTATGTGTGTGTCTGTGTGTGTTTGTGTGTGTATGTGTGTGTGTGTGTGTGTGTGTGTGTATGTGTGTGTCTGTGTGTGTTTGTGTGTCTCACCATGAACAGCAGGCTTCTCGGAAATCATTAAATGCCAAAACTCAGAAACTTTGCTGAAAACAAAAGCGTGTGTGTTTGTTATTCATTTGTTTTTACATTTTGCAAATCACTGAATTCCAAACTGCTCGAGCCGCCCTTGATTGACAGATTAGCACAGAATCACTGTTTAACAGGAAAGGAGCTTTCTCCCCCTCTCCCCCTCTCCCCCTCTCCCCTTCTCCCCACTCTCTGCTGTCTTTTGGGCTTTGCACCCACCCCCTTCATACCCCCCACACCCCTTCCTCGCCCCCCGAGGTGCCCGCCCTCTCCTCCCCCTTCGGCACGGGGCAGGGGCAGATTGACAGAGCAGCATGGGGCAGCCTCTGCTGTGCCAACTACCCCCCCCCCCCCCCCCCCATCCCACGCCCCCACCCTCCCAACGCTCTACCTGATGTTTTAACAAAGGCTTCCATCACCATCTTTGCCATCACCACACCCATCTCCTCCAGATCCCCTCCATGGCCTCCCTACCTATCCACCCTCCCCTGCCCCAGCCTGCCAACCAGCCAACACACACGCAGTCACACATACATACACTCTTGTACAGACACACACACACACATACACACACACACACACCCACACACACACAGACATAGACACTCACACAGACTCACACACACACACACACACTCAAACGTACACACACACACACACACACACACACGTCAGCCAGGCAGCCCAGCAGCCAGCAACCCAGTCATCCCGCCTCGGCTCCGCACCCAACTAGGTATGAGACCTGATCCGACGCCCGTGCAAACAGATGCTCAGCCGGTGGGAGAGGTGCTGCCCGTGGGCTGCTGTATGCAGAGACACTGTCTCATTCACAGGCTGTGCTGCACCACTGATATCTGAGTGAGTGAGTGAGTGAGAGAATGAATGAATGAACAAGGAAGAGAAAGAGGAGAGTGTGTGTGTGACCGAGCGAGTGAATGAATTAATGAATGAGCAAGAAAGAGAGAGTGAGTGAGTGAGAGAGTGAGTGGGCGAGTGGGAGAGAAAGAGAGTGTGTGTGTGTGTGAGCAAGCGGGAAAGTGAATGAATGGGCGAGCAAGAGAGAGAGAGAGAGTGGATGAGTGAGAGAGAGTGAGTGGACAAGTGAGTGAATTAATGAGCAAGAGAAAGAGAGAGATGAGAGAATGAATGACTGATTGAGTGAGTGTGTGTGATTAAGTGTGTACGTGAGTGAGTGAGTGGTTGTGTGAGTGACTGAGCAAGCAAGTGATTGTCTGAGTGAGTGTATGAGTGAGCGAGTGAGAGTAAGTGAATGAATGAGTGAGTGAGTGAAAAAGTGATTGAGTGTATGCGTGAGCGAGTGAGAGTGAGTGAATGAATGAGTGAGTGAAAAAGTGATTGAGTGAGTGTATGAGTGAGCGAGTGAGAGTGAGTGAATGAATGAGTGAGTGAAAAAGTGATTGAGTGAGTGAGTGAGAGAGCGAGTGAGTGTGTGATCCGGGGATGCTGATATGAATGCTGTGTGGCGTTGCTGTAAATCATCATTCTCTTTATTTGAATCTTTAATTGTGTTTCTCTTGTGTTCTCAGTCTGACTGTGGTGCTGAGTAAATGATGAGTTGCGTTTATGAGCACCGGTGTCAGCCGGAGGTCAGAGTGAGATTTATCATGGTTAATAATTAGAGATGACAGCCCAAATCATTAATAATGAGGAATCTTTTAACTGACCCTAATCCACACTATCATCAATCACACCCCCAGCTCTCTCCCCCCTCCCCCCCCCCAAAAAAGGGAGAAAAATCTCTCTGACTTTCAGAAGGGACACAGTAAGAAGAGCGAACAGCGTGCGCCGTCTGACACACACACACACACACACACACACTTCTTGGAGGTGTTCCCCCGTTTTGATGAATTTCCGTCCCCGGCTCTGCGGTCTCCTGCTGGACGTGTGGCTCGCTCGCCTCTCTTCCCCCTGTCAACACGATCCGGCGCACAATCACTCGTGAGGCTGGGCCGCCACGGGGGCCGTTCCGCTCCTCGCCGTGTCCTCTGGGGCTCCCCTTCCCTTCCCTTCCCTCCGCTCCTCTTCTCTCACAGGCTAGAGTGTGTGTGTGTGTGTGTGTGTGTGTGTGTGTGTGTGTGTGTGTGTGTGTGTGTGTGTGGGTGTGGGTGTGGGTGTGGGTGTGTGTGTGTGTGTGTGTGTGTGTGTGAGTTGCATAAATGTGTGTGTGTGTGTGTGATCTTCCTTGGAGCACGTGGCAGCACAACCCTCCCGTCCTAATTCCTCGTCGGCTCCGTGGCTTTGAACCCTCTACCCGTATCGGCGGCATATGAAGCAGCGCAGTGTTATGTCAGGGGACATCCACAGCAAGTGTCCAAATCTACAAGGGAAGTCAATTTGATTTGATGCTGTTCCTGAGGTTATACTGGGATATGAATGATCACTTTTCTAAGGTGTATATATAAGCTGAGTTTAAATCATTGTGGAGATGTACTGATACACACTATAGTACATTACTACTGATACTGCATTTGCGGGTATTTCTAGGCCTACATAATTTTTTTTCAACAGGGCTAGAATTCTACCTCTGAGCAAAAGTGATACATTTTGAATATATATTGTTAATCTTCGCACATACTCTAAAAACATTTTTTTACAGTCAGATGCTAATATAATGGTCATACATAAAGGACAAGACTTCAGTCTTTTCACCAATTCAAAGCATTTTCATGAGGCATTTTCAAGGGCTGCAAGCAAGTGGATCTGACAACAAATATTGGCAGAAAAGAAAAGAGGCTTCTTCGCCAATTGAGGAGGCCATAATGATATTCACAAGAAGCCCCCCTACAGAGACAGAAGGAAAACTGTTCCTAAGCAACAAAACACATTTTCTGTCTGAATGCGAGTGAGGTGCTGGGGCAGCCTTTCGCTGGTGACTGAAGTGCTGGTTTGTGAAGAGTGAGAAGTGTGTATATGGCATTGTTTCAAGGTGTGACAGTTTATAACTGGCTGTAAGTGCTGAGAGCTTTCCCAATAACATTGCAAATGTATTCACAGTCAATGATAAGGTCACTGTTCATAAACTTTAAAGGAGAGGAGAGGTCATTTACCGTTTATTTGTACCTCCTAAGAATGGGGGGGGGGGGGGGACTAAAACCTGATATTAATAGATTATGCTTGCTGAGCTCTCAAATATTTTTTTTTAGAACCGTGTTTTAACTCGGATGCCATACCCTTGCTGAGATTGCCATCTACTGTTTAAAAGTGAATTTGCAGATAACAAGTGCTGAACAGGTGGAAATGGGTGGATCTCCTCAATAGAACCTAAACCTTCTCAGCCGGCTCGCATTTCTGTAATGGCCAAAACAGTCCATGGGAACTCCCTCAGCTTGAACCCATGACCTCAACGCTGGTAGGATTGTGCTTTACTAGTTGAGCCACAGGTAGACAGTCACTTAAGTTTTCTTTTTTGGGTAATATCACTTTAATATTATCTAGAAGATTTGTATGTTTGCCGAAGGACTTTGACCACTGAGTGTTATTCAGACAAGGAATAATTATTTCAAA
Organism: Clupea harengus; assembly: GCF_900700415.2. NCBI lineage: Eukaryota > Metazoa > Chordata > Actinopteri > Clupeiformes > Clupeidae > Clupea > Clupea harengus. The sequence continues at coordinate 19,399,850 of NC_045165.1, forward strand.
TGAAGTCTTTCCAAAGCACTTCATATTTCATGTGTCTGTGTCAATTAATTTCTCACCAGAGATCAATAGGATACACACAACCCTGTCCCTGCCCTAGCTCTCTCTCTCTCTCTCTACAAAACCAAGAGACCACCACAAATGAATAATAATTCAAAACATAAAGTATATTGTGTGTATATGAAAATAATAGCCTCCTAGTGGCAGAAATTGACATTTTCTCAACTCAAAATAAAGGAAAGAGCCCAAGGAGTAGGCATTTACAGACACAAATAATGAAGGATAAGGATTAAATTCAGCTTTACTTTTATTTTTTTCTAATGTGTATGGTGACCAAACAGCCTTCAAAATATTTTATGTAATCCTATTTTCTTTTCTTTTTTTTGTCATGTTTTCCATTAAAATGCAGCAGCTGATGATTGTATAGTCCGTTGAAGTCATTTTATTCAACGTCAGGGTTGTTTTGTAAGAGATACTCCGCCTGAAAGCAAACACATTCACAGCATGAGAACACACAATACTACAAGCAACTTCTCTCAAGACCATGAACGTACAAGTTCGCGGCAAACCACTGAGAGATCAAAAGTATTACTGCTACAGCTACTGTCCATGTGTGAGCGCAGCTTCATTACCAGGAAGTCTATGGGGTCGTAAGGCCGTGTGCCGCAGCACTCGATGAGGCCCTGGGTGAGCGTGGGCATGACGTGCTGCGTCAGGTAGCTTCTCAGAGGCAGCGACTGCTCCTCCAGGAGCTCATTCTCCTGACGCTTCACCTCCTCAAGCTGTCTGCTCTGTACACTCACACAGACACACATGTATGCACACACATGCATGCACACACATACGCACGCGCACACACTCACAAAGACACAAACGTATGCACACACACACACACACACACACACACACACACACACACACACAACCACACGAGTATAAACACAAACACACACACACATGCACAAACACACAGACACCCACACACAAACACATTAGCTCTTCACTTAACATAGTTCTGTGATGTCTGGTCACAAGTCGTCCCTTCTCCCAGGATGCTTTGTACTTATTTGGCTCTGGCCCCACAAATGCCCCTGGACGTACCATTGAGACGTTTTAGGAGTACATTTCAATGATTCTCAATCAAAGGGACCCTGATTTCAATGACAACAACAACAAAACCTATCAACTAAGAGTTGCCTCATCAAACTAATCCAAATGTGTGTTTGTCTAAAACCACTGATACTGACACACTGGGCTACATTTGAGTACAAATTAGGGCTAACATAACAGTACGTGTATGTATGACTACATGTCTCATGTTATTTGTTATTTAACTATAGGTGTTGTTGCTGCAAACATTTAATGCCACTTACAGTGCATGTATGGTAAACATGGCATCAGTATATGTGTACCCTTGTTAAAACCTATGCTTTCATTCGTGGACCTGGCCTCACTTTAAAGGTACAAATCTTGATTCTGGCAAAAGGTCATCCATGTTTCATCTCAACAGCCAAACAAATGACACTCCTCCCTTCTGTGCTTGTAAAGCAACGTGTTGACTGACTGGAATGTATGGCTCAGAACTGTGCAACTGTGGTCATGTTTGAGCACTAACACTGGATGGACAGCTGGAGGAACATGAGGAGCATTTCACTGAATTCACTACCTTTAACTAAGCCACAGGAACACACTAATGGGTTATTTATGCTCTCTTTGTGTAGGAAAATAAATATGTCCCTTTCAAACAATGTATCTGTCACTGCCCACGTACTTCAATGCGTCATTTACGTTGGCATGGATGTTACGTAAGGCATCCACTAGAGGGCAGCTCAGAGTCAAATATTTATGACAACAACAAACATGGCAACAGTGGAGGTCAGTGTTGTACATGGCGGTGTAACATCATATAGATGCTTAAAATGTCTTACTAAATCGCATAACCTCTCCTCAAAACTCTCCGCCTTTTTGTATTGCTTCAGCTATTGGCTACTTTGCCCCCACGTTAGACTCCACCTCCACTCTGCTTACCCACTCCTCCCAGCGTGCCTCTCTCTGTGCCGCCTCCTCGGCCTCCAGCCTCTCCATCTCAGCCTTCTGCTCGGCCTCCTTCTTCAGCCTGGCCTCGGTGCGCGTCCTCTCCGCCTCCTGCAGCTCCTTGGTGGTGGGGCCGTAGTTCTGGGACGGACCCACTCTTTTGACAATCCTCTCCGTCACCACCAGGTAGTCCATGTCATCAACGCTAGTAATCTCTGCAGACCAACCACAACACATCCCTCATGAAACCTTTACATTTTATGTCATTAAAAGTTGGGAAATGTCGTTTGTAGTTTTGTAATTTGTAGTGTGGGTTTATGTACATTGCTCTCCATGTCATGATCGCCTGAGGCTGACGAGGTTCGATATGTAGCAAATATATATATGCAGCAAGAGTAATAGCATTTGACCTCAAGTCCATTGTCATTTCAATGGGACTCGTCATTTCTGGTACAATTTGCTTTCAGGCAAACAATGAAGAGAAATGATGTGGACTTGCTAAGCAGCATGAGTCTGAGAGATATTCAGGTTTGTAGGGTCCGCTGTTGCCAATGTAATCAATATGACCAAGGGGACTGACTGGAGGGGGTTGGCCAATCACATTGATTGATTGTTTTGCTTTTTTGACACTCAAGAGGTGGTATATAAAGAGTAAATTAAAATGGGCTTTAAAAATACCGAAGCTCTCTGCCTGAATATTGAGCTCGTCAAAGTAGTTCAGCACTGTCTCGTCCTCCGTGTTGTTGTCCCGGTAGTTGGACAGGCGGTGGGGGAACCGTTCCCGGGTGTACGAGCTTCCCTCCACCTCCTTCTCAGGAAGGTGGAGCACACGGTCCTTAAGGAACGCATCCGTGGCATCCAGAGGGAAGATGAACTCTACGACAAACACAGAAAGATAAGATCTCAAAAACACATGCAAAACAAAAAAAGGAAAACACTTCGACACATGCAAAACAAAAACGGAAAACACTACAACACATGCAAAGAAAAACGGAAAACACTTCGACACATACAAAACAAAAAACAGAAAACACTTCGACATATGCAAAACAAAAAACAGAAAACACTTTGACAAATGCAAACAAAAACAGAAAACACTTCGACACATGCAAAACAAAAAACAGAAAACACTTCGACACATGCAAAACAAAAAACAGAAAACACTTCGACCCATGCAAAACAAAAACCGAAAACACTCGCAAACCCTTCACAGAACACTGACTTAATAAGAACTAGACCCGTGGCAGAAGGTGGGCCGGATGACTGAATGTAAAATAAATGTACCATGTGAGCACCTCACATACCTGGGCATATCTTCAGGTTCTTCATGTCCACACCCTCTTCATCGTCAGCTAAAGAAGTCAATAAACCAGTGGTTAGGTTCATACAGTATCTGGGATGTTAATCTTACCGATCTTACCTATCTTACCATTAAACAACTCCTTAGCTTGATCATAGGTCTTTGGGAAGCCATCTAACACAAACCCTTGGTTCTGGCATGGCTTGGATTTCAGCTTATCCCTGATGATTTTAATAACATACTGGTCATCTAACCGGCCTAGAAAAAACAAAACAATAATCAAAATGCATATTGGAACATAGAGCTGATAAACAAACGGAGGGCCAAAGTGATTCCAACCTCATATTGGAAACACAGAGCTGATAAACAAGCACAGGTCCAAAGTGATTCCAACCTCTGGTTGTTGTCCAAAAGTGAAAGCGGTAAAAGTACCTCCATTCTGTTCCATGTTGTCCTTCAGTGTGTCCAGCTGTTCTTGAGCTCCACTCGCCATGTCAGCACTTTCCTCATCGGGATTATCCACGTGAATGAGTGACTCCTGAACAACACACACAATATAGAATGTCATTTATTCACAACCTAATTTAATTCGTTTTCATTTCATTCGTTTTCATACAGACAGACAGAGAGAGAGAGAAAGAGAGAGAGAGAGAGAGAGAGAGAAAGAGAGAGAGAGAGAGAGAGAGAGAAAGCGCGGTGAATGCGGTAGAATATTGATGTAGTGAACATTAAGGCGAAGTAGACATTGACCTGAATGACAATGAATAAGGTGTGAATAATACAATAATTATGTAAGCATGAGTCCGTCCAAACTGACCAGGTGAGCGATGGTCTCACTGATGGTGTCTCTGAGCCTGACATGATGCAGCTTGTAGTGTCTGCAGATCTTCTGAGCGATGGTGCTCTTTCCCACAGCGGGCGGACCCAGCACGCAGATACGGATGGGCTGAGGGTAGAGGACAGAGGCTCTCACACGGACCGCTTTATAGAAGAATTACACTTCTTCACACAATGTGCGTGAGTTTCGCTTAAAAAAATGTAAGATGTTCATTTGCTGTATTTAACCACAAATGTATGACTTCTGATACATAGAAAAAAAAGAAATGGATTATGGATCATGGGTCATAGAAAAAAAATCAGAAGTGGATTATAAAGATGATACAGAAAGAAATAAACTAGTGTGTTGAGTACCAAACCACACCTCTAGAAGACCCAAATGCATTTCATATTGGACCACAGGAGAAAGGAGCAAGCATAAACATTGAACGGCATCGACTCAATCAACAGGCAGAAAAATACAACGGTGTATGACAACACAATATTTCAACACACCCCTTTTCTAAAGTGAGGCCTTGCCCTACACAGCCAGTACCAGTGCTTTAAGTAGAAAACATGTCAATGAAAAGAGCATCTGACAGATACTGTATGAAAGATATGACTGACCAGAAGCCCCCTGGTCTGCTTGTACTCCTCCACGACATGTTCAATGTTTTCAATCAAGCCAGCTTCAGACACCCAGCGGATGTTAAGTCTTTCCTTGATAAAGACCGCCTCAAAGCGAAGATTCACTGACAGCAAATCGATATATGTTTGCTGAGGACAGGCATTATGAGAAATTATGAATATGCACATTTCAGAGATCTACTTCAAACTTAAAATGACAGCATATTCCTGTGACACAAATGTCACACATTCAGACTTACTGTGAGTTCTCGAACGAGAAAAGCCTCCTCTGCTGGAACCACCGCAGTTCGTCCTGGTCCAAGTGTTGACGATATTGTCTGGTAAAACACATAACGTCATGTTACGTACAATGTTCACAAGGAATAGTTTCTGAAAAAAATCATCCTAGACATTTAGCAATTAAACAGTGCCTCACCTTCACTATGTCCTCATTGGTATTATACGAGTCGTCCACGGCAACTATATATTGTTGCATTGGCTTGTGATCAATAAGGTTAAGGATCACGCTTGAAACCGGAATAACACAGAAGATTAAACACAGTACAGACAATGAACAGTAAAACAAACAAAAAAAACCTATAAAAAAAAAACAAGCAAACCTGGCCAAGTCATTGATGTGTATGGTTGGGAGAGCACTGGCTTCTCCAAAGATAGGAACTTTGGGAATCTCTCCCAGCCAAGATGCCTATTGGGAATATGAATAAGAATCGCAGCTGATGTTATCATTTCACTCCATAGGAATTTACCAGTGTATCACCTGTAAGTCATGATGTACTTTGTCACGCAGTTACATTACTGCTATGTTTCCTTTTCACGCACACTATCACAAACCCTGAGCCATTAAGACTACACATAAAAATAAATGAAAAAGGTTTTGTATGGTGTCCTGACTCACTTTGAAAAAGAAGTGAAAAACCTGCTCCCCCATTCCATACTGGAGTCCTGATGCCACTACATACGTGCTGAACTGAGAGCTTTTCTGAGGGGAAACAAATAGCTAGAAACTGATACAGAGCATTGATCAATATAAAGCTTTACAGTTTTCATTCCAAGACACTGACCTATAGAACGTATTGGCTATTTAGTAAGATTCATGTATTTTACTAATCACCAGACATTTACCAAGGCCCAGTAGTATGACACTTCTTAAAATATGGTCAAAATTGCCCAAAAACAGTACAGTGAGGAATACTGTTCTGATATACTATTACTTGTGAAATGCAAACTCAGTATGAATGTAAGGTGGTCACTAGAATTGAGGTTGTGGTGGCTATAAATGAACTTACATGAGTAAGATCAAATTTCTTTTTTTTATATTTAATTTTTATTTTGGTCATCTGGGTTTTGACAAAAGTACAATCAACAAGCAAGATCAAATTTCATGTTTCAGTTGTCCAGTAACAAAAATATTATTTTTTATCTGTAGAAATGAACAATAATAAAATGTGTCTTGATTCTTTACCATGTTTGCTGGTGAAACAAAGTAATTAGTCATTTTCTCAAACTACATGTTAGCATGGTTTTGACGTACAGTTTTTCCCAATTTGACCACAAGTTTCTCAGCATTGATGTGCTGTTTGAAACTGGGGTGTGGTCTTCGTCTTCTATAATCCTCATCTGTGAAAGGAATGGCCAGATCCAACTACAATGGGAAAAATAAAAACATTAATGTGTGTATCTGTTACCCTTGCTGTTTGTGGATATAAACAAGGAAGGATGAAGACTTAGCACACACAGCATCGACTGGCTTGCTCAGGGCCCATGTCATGACTGTTGATACAAGGATGAATGTCTTTGGGCTGAAGAACGTGTCCATCTTTTCATGTAGGGCTGTAAAAGAATCAATCACATCACATACACTTGTTCGGTAGCTCCACCAAATGTATGATACCGTTCAGAAAGATTGTGTTCATTAATACCAGACAGGGTCAATACCTTTGACTGCCCATGAAGCCTCTTCAATCTGATCTGCATATTCAGTGATGTTATATATGATGACATCACACTCCAGCATTTGCTTCAGGAGTTTATTGCGATCTAATTGCTGAAAGGATACTGGGAATGTCAATTTGTTTGCATGTCAATGATGGTAAATTAATGATTAGAGTTTAATGATTCATACTAGATTGACCTTACATTAGGTCCTGTAAATTACTCACGTGATATTCCTCTGAGGTGTAAATGCACTTTTTGCTGTCTGACTGGTCTCTAATGGTCCCAACTATTTTATAACCTCCCGGTTTGACTTTTTGCTGACCAGGGTTTCGTGGAGACAAGTCTTCTTCTTCAAAGTCATCTGTCGCCTCCTCAAGAGTCGATCCAATATAGCTCGCCGACAAAAACTATGTATGGAGAGTAGGATTAGCAAGAGCTAATAGCTACCAAGTCTTAGCCTTCCTTCTTCAAGATATCTCTAATTTCGTGTTTGTTGTCCAAATACGGCAACCAGAGATACAAAGGTGACTCACCTTTCCGATGTAGTTTGATGCATAAATGTCAACATTATTGATAAAAACTCGCTTTGAGCGTTGAATCCTGTGGTTATCCTCATGAGCCATATTGTTGACAGTGGTTGCTATGACGACGCCAGGGAACATGGATATGTAAAAGCGACATCCAAGCTTAATGCAACGCTCGTCAGAATGTCTGGCGGCTGGTGAAAACATATTTCTACACTATTTTGAAACAATAGAAAACAGATTTTTTTTTGCCCATAATTTGTCCTCTCTTTGTCACCACCATATAAAATATAACCAACGATTTATCCAAATGCCAAATGGTAATTGTAAAAAAAAAAAAAAAAAAGTATAGGCGGCCTATACAAAAACTTGTGTACAAACTGAAATACTGGCAACAAACTGGCTTAAAAATCATGTTTATTTCAGCCTAACAGAAAAGTCCATTGTATAACAATGACTCACACGAGCTGTTAAGACATGTAGACAAATTGACATTTTCACAGTAGTAATCAAAAGTAAGACTGTGCATTGTACCCTTCAAGCTTTTCCTTGGACATCACGCTTTGGTAAACATTAAGGCATTTCAAAACACATGAAGTCTTCATGATGAAGATCTATAAAATGTTACTTTTTGCAAATGCATATTTCTGTTTAAAAGAAAAAGTAAAAAGCAAGCTTCCAGTGTTGGATTAAAAGGCATGAATTGATTCAAAGTGCAAACATCTTATATCCCAATGGGAATCATTACTTGGGTGATGCATAAACAAGTGGAAACCATTCTGCTATTGTTGTGACTGCGTATGTAATTCATAACTTGCACATTGTTGCATGGCTCAAATGAACAGTTTTCAGAGAATCTGTATTTATGCAAGTAATCAATGGCAAGGTGACTATCACAAAAGGCCACAGAAAACATAAAGTCAAAATCACTCTGCCTCTATTGAGAAATTATCAAACTGTGCAAGCTCAAAGGAGCTGGTCCCAACGGCTGCCCATCCATTTTTTGGGACTGACACCATCCCACTCTTCCAAAGCGGAGATCCATTCAGCATCCCTGAGGTGCTGTCACCCTGGAAACGGAAGTCCAAAACATCTATTAACACAACCAGCTGAAGGCTATGGAAATGTAGTGATTGTAGGTGAAGTCCATAGCTGTTGAAATGAGCTAGGACTGAAATTATGGTGAACAAACCTTGATAGTAAGGGATAGCGTGTACCAAATATCAGATGATGGTCCTGATTTACCCTTAACAAGAACAGTTTCTCCCTCTGTTGAAAGAATAGTCACACCTTATCAGTCTGCAGGTAGGTCACACATAACACAGTTAGATGACGATGGAGATTATGACTCTTAACAGCAGCAACGACAACTTTTGATAGGAAGTTACAAACTAAAAGCCTTACTTATGTCACTGGTGACTTTGTAAGTGCCATCGGCAAAAACCCAGAAGAATATCCCCTTGGAGTTTCTGACATTTCCACCACCTTTATCCACTCTGGCAGCGATGAACACCCCCCCAGTTTTGGCTGTTTCAATGAAGACGTCACAGGTGACTGTAATATTCTGCCTGGAAGAGGTAAAAAAAAAAAAAAAAGACAGACATGGAACTTGAACCATCAAAACCTTTATATCCATTCAGATAATGGATGAGTTAATCATTAACATCAAAATTATATTTTCTTATAGTGATGAATGCTGCCACAGTGGCTGGGTATGTGCTCTGAATGCCACCTCTACTGCCCTAAGGGTTTAACACTGGGTGGAGAGGTTGGTGTCTGCCCCTGTGCCACACATTTACAGATTACGTATTGCTCTCCACAAAACAGTCAAAATAACATTCTGCAACGCCTTGTGTGATGTGAAAAGCAGAAGTACCATGAGTAATCCCCAATGACGCTAATGGTCTGATCAGCATCTGTTACCCAGGTAATCGGTCGCTGGGTGACCACCTGACGCAGGGTGAAAACATGTGGGCCAGGGTCTGTGAGATTGATGAAGTACTCAAAAACTCCAGTCTGATCAGCAAAGTCTGGGGCCTCTGTGAATTGAGGGTTTCCTTGAAGAGAAGAGAGGATTATCAATCTGTACGTTATACAAGCATCTTACACAACTCCTTCCTGTTTTTGTAAAGTCAGACCTGTAACATATATTGCAATGAATGGATACCATGTATTTGTTTTTTCAATACACTCTTTATTCTGCCATAATTCTCGCATATTATGTCTAGTTATGCACAACATCAATAGCATGCATAATGCTAAATCAAATTTTTAGTAAATATCAAAACTTGCTTCATTCCAAGTGTGCCACTTGAAGCAGACTTACGGACATTGAAGTCGTCCTTATATAGCTTGGGGAAAGGCGCAGAGGGGGGTGGATCGGGATGAGCCCCTCTCTGAGCAGTAGTTATGGTGGATAGAGTATAGACTTCATCAACATCCAGACTAAGGGTGAAAGATCCGTCAGAAATCTGTGGAAAGTTAATGATCAACCAGACATACAGCATGTGACACTTTGAAAGAAGGCTGTTATATAAAGTAACAGTAAGCTAAGGTAATGTCAGGCCCTCTCCTCGAAACTCTCCGTCACTCTCTGTAACACAAAAGTTTTCCCAAAGCCACAAGCCCATTCTAAGATCTGGTAGAACCGCTCCTTATTTGGCAAACAAAACAAAAATCTGAACCAATTCAGATTCAATTGCTGTCTGCCATTACAAAAACTTTTGAGCCATTAGCACATAAACATTTTGGTAGCTTGCTGTTATGCTGGAGCATGACCCTTAAGCTAATTCTATTAATCTGTGTACCTCCATCAGTGTGTAGTGAACTCAACACTTAAGCACAGTACACAGTAAAGGATCTGAAAAATATCTGCAAAAAGTACCTTTACTGGGTCCAGCTTCTGGAAGAAGACAGGCTTTTTGGTTTTGAAATCAAACCGGGACTTCCACAACTGAAGCTGTGATACGGAAGCCTGCAGGGTTAAAGGTAAAGTGGAATGTGAGAAGGATTGTCAGAGAAAAAACATTTCCAATCATATTTCAGTGGTCACACATTAACTAGTAAGAGATCTGAAATCTGAAAAAACTCACAAAGGATCCCTTCAGGTAGAATGTGACATTCTGAGGTGTGACCTCAAAGGGAAGAAGCGGAGGTCTTATGCAAACAGAGTGATCATGAGTCTGCAGAACAGCAACACAAAAATGCGCTGAATACACAAAGGACTTTCAGTGTAAGGGTTTTATGGTTTATTATCATATTTAAACAACAGAAAAAAATAAAACATGATACAGAAGTAGTAGCAATTGATATGATATGGAAGATCTCTTAAAAGTGGACCTTACCATGGTTTCTATGACGACAGTGAGATTGCCATTGCGGTCGGTCAGAGCCACATAGCTTCCTCCGTTCTTGAGATGGCCGACAGTCTGCAGGTAGGTCCAGCCCGGCTGGGTGAACTGGGTGGTGTGAGCTATAACACACAACACCAGATTAGCACTACATATGACCATATCTGAAACTACTAGTCAAATGACTAAAGGTAGCATAGGTGCCATACTGTCAGGGGCAGTAAGGGTCATGTTACCGGTTATCCAGATGGGGGACTCCACTACGTAGTTGCCACTCCACGGTTCCTCAGCGGTCATTAGGCCATCTCGTCCAAACGGCAGACTCTCGTAGTAACTCGCCACCAAGTTCCAGGATATGGTTCTGAGAGCATAACATCCAATACAAACAATATAAAACACATTCACGATATCTTTTGTGCACACTGTGGAAAAACAGATTACATGCTGTATGTTCAGAGTTTGGAAAAGTTGTAAAGTTATAAAAAAAAATTATAATAATAATTTCACAACATATCTGATATGCCAAACATCTGCATTATCATGGGCTGTTAGGTGGTGTGCATGAAAGTTCATACGCAGTCATCCTGCCGTTGACGTAGTTCTGGTTGAGGATGCGGGCCCAGCAGCCCCCGCCCACTTCATCATTGAACGTGCTGTAGTCTTCCGATGACCACAACTTCTTCTCCGTCTTTAAGGCGTCTATCACAGTTGTAGTGCCAGGATAGTGAGCTCTACCAACCAACAGGGAAAAAACTGATAAAGCACAAAGGCATTCATATGTCTTAGCAGGCACTGTTATCATTCAACATTAATTTACTCATAAATCAATTACATAAATGAATTCATTTGTAGCATGCAAGCCTTATGATTATCCCTGATTGACAGGCAGAGTATGTAATGTGATACAGAGCCTTTATAGCCTACATTTATAATAGATACAATTTTGTTCCACATCTCATCCACGTGTCTCTGCTTAAATGAATACGGTCAAAAACGCCATACCCTAGAACATCTACAGCATCGCTGAGTTCTCCATCCTGAAGCACATAGAATGTAATGGGCTCCCACAGGTTGTCACTGGCTATGATTTTGACCTTGTCCAGCCCATACTTATCCAGCGTGTAGCGTAGCAGCTACCAGTGACATTGAGAGGAGCAAAGAGGTGGGGAATGAAATATTACTGTGAAAATTATTCTTTGAAGGGTAGTTTACCATCACAAGTAAAAAACTACACAATCCACTAATATAATGTTCTTAATGTGCGGAGTCTTGTTTTAAAACACACTTTAGAACACTGAGGACTACCCTGGGTCCACTAACTTGGTTTTGTTCATAGAATGAAATGAATGTCAATGGTTTCCAAAACAAGTACCAAACCTGAGTATATACGCACTGTCATCTTTACCAGTTCTTAGTTTCGTTTCTTAAAAAAAAACGTAATCAAATCTTGCACAGGCTCTTCTAATCCAATGAGTGTGATCTACCTAAGAGGGTATACATGTGCTTCAGGAGATAGACAAACCAGCCACCCACAGTTTGAAAACGCAAAACAAGGGAAAAATAAGATAGCCCAGCACCTGTATCTTATTAAAAAAACATGTAATATGATATATGTATGATATGTAAATAATAAGAAATTGTATGGAAGGATAAGCCCCTTCTACATGTTTGTAATTAAAAGTTGCTGTTGAATTTTGAATGCTGTTTGAAATTATCTTTTGAATCTCATTTTAACTGCCTATATAAACAGTTATTTTAGTTTTGGGACCTATAGCTTTCTGAATAAGGCAAACAAAAGAGTTTGGATATCCGTCCAGGTTAAGCCTCTTCTAAAACATTTCTGTCACTCATAACATTGTACAGTAGATGTGCTAATGAGACAAGGTCGTTATTGAATAGTGTTTGTATTGTCGTAATCACCAAATCATGCAGAGATTTAAGGTGTGCAGCAGAATCGTTTGCCAACGTGCCACAATTTTCAGAGGAGAGCTAATCATATGGAAAGAGAGATTTTATATTGATCAAATGAAACTAAGACTAAACTACTTACCCAATCACCTCTACTGCATCAAAGAGGTATGGGTCAACAATCATAGCACTGGAAATATCCCAGTCACCATCTGCCGCAATGATGCCAATGTGGGAAAGGCCAACTCTATCCAGTGAGTCACGAAGGACCTTAGCAGAACAACACACTCAAAGGTGATACACGCACTGGTGTAAAACTGTATAGCAATGTTATGATCCGGCCAGAGATATTAAATATGTGTGTGTGAGTGTGGGGGGGTGGGGGGGGGGACATTATCCAATCCTCATAATGTATTATTTATGTATTTGATTGTGGGGTGTTTGTGCACAGTTTGAGCACAAGAAACAAGAAAAAAACTAAATGGTTACAGAGGAATGACTTCCCCTTGATATTTCAATATCTGCCTTGGCGACCTTGGTGTAAAGTATCAATTTTAATATCTCGAGTAGAACTCGAACAAAAATCAAAAAGTGGGTGACTGATTTTCCCCCTTTATAGTAAATAGCTAGTTTCACTCTTTTAAATATTACAGCAAAAATTAGTTGCAATAATATGATGCATAAGCACCACTAACCTTAATGTACTTCCCGTCAAAGTTCCTCTCATTCCATATCTATTCATGAAGAGAAAAGGGAATGTCAGAAATATTTAACAAGACCTCTTAACGATAAAGAATTAAAATATAATTAATGACATACTTACCCCAATATAATCTATATCCAAGTTATGATACTGCTTTGCACCAATGACCCAGGACACTACATAGTAGGCAGTAATATCAGGAAAGTCATATGGCCAGTTCTTTCCATGGCCAACCCATCCTGGAAAGGCCCATGGTAAACCTACAGAGACCTTATCAGTTAACATCAGACAACATCTGCCACATTAAGAAAAAGAGTTAATTATGTGGTTGACTGATCAAAACTTTTAAAGGTGCAATAGGCCGAATTCCCCTCTGGAGAAATTACTTTGAAAAGTCAAAATAGGTAGTGTTAAAGAAAAAGTAATCTTCAGATTAGACAAATTGTGAAGGTTGACATACAGCCCTCATGTGTGGGATAAAACATAATTCTCAAGATGGCCATGATGTTGGGCATATACTTTTTCAGTGCCACCAAGTCAATTCTGCTGTTTGACAATCCCATCAACTACATGTTCCCCCCTTAAAGCACCAAGTTGTCTGTTGCAAGTCTTTTTAACAAATAAAAAAGAAAAACATGTAAAAAAAAACTGGTATAACTTCCATTTTCTGTGCACCTTTAGGTACCACAGCACAGCATCAGTGTACAAGCACAACATTAACATTACACTACATGTCACTTTTGAGAGTGACCCAATCCAAACAGGCCACAATCATGAACATAAGCTAAATGTGAACTTTAAGACAGGGATTACTCTCACACCTATAAGTGTTATATTGGGGTAACTCTCACACCTATGAGTGTTATATTGGGGTAACTCTCACACCTATGAGTGTTATATTGGGGTAACTCTCACACCTATGAGTGTTATATTGGGGTAACTCTCACACCTATGAGTGTTATATTGGGGTTCCTCTTCTTGGCCTCCCTCATCAGCCACCATTCATAGCCCCGGAAATAGTTCTCATCATTTTCATAGTGCATGTGAGAAGGCTCCGTTCCATCTAAACACAGGCAGAGGGAAATGGGAATGGTAGCATGCTTTACAACTCTCCTTAATGATTCATCAATTTTTTAACCAAAGGTGGGGAAACATTCAATAAGTACCATGGCCCTGAGGGTCAAAACACACCAACATTTCAGAAAAACCAACAACATTTCGGAAAACACAATGACCCTCATTTTGAGGACGATAAGGGCTGGCGGAAACGGATGATTCCGACTTGGCGGGTTGTCTAAACTCTTATAATAAATTCTCCGCCGAGGCCTGGATTTTTGAATATGGGAGAGAAATATTATTTCTTGTTTGTGATTGGACAGAACACAGAGCGTTTGATGCCCCATTTCTTTTAATAAGGTCAATGTTTTCCTAGCCTGACGATGTCATACTCATAATTCTAGTCAGAATATGAGTCTGATACTGCTCCATTGGGCTGTGATTATGGGGCGTGTTTCAACCGAACCAGGAAAAAAATACCTCTTCGCTCAATTGGATAGACCTACAACCAGCAGAGCAACGTAGTCGTCATCGGGGCCAGCTGATACATTACATTTTTACCGAATCCTGTAGGAAGGACGGCAAAAACATATTTTCGATCGACAAATGCCTTGATGAATGAATGCGCTGTCGATGTCTTCTAAAACATCTCTATCTACACATCTACATCTCATCTCTCCAGCGGCAGCCATGTTTGTTTAAAACAAATTCAACCCAAGTGACGTGGTTGATTACGTTACGGTTGATCATCTGTCCATCATCGTATAAAGCCCGCCCTGACAATTTGATTGGTCTGGTCAAGTTTTTGGTCAGGCATATTTTCTCCCCAACGGAGCAATGCCAGACCGAACTTCCAGACCTCAAACGTTGTGGGCGGGGCTAAGTTCGTCTGGTACTTTTCCAACAAGAATCGCAAAATCTTGGGAGGGAATCTCAGGGAAGTTCCCTTAATCTTCAGAGACACTGAGTAGAAACAGGAAGTCACATTGAACTATCGCCAGGGACTTGGGTTCTGTCTAATCACAAACAATAAGTGTTGTCCCAACTTTTCCATAATCTTTGTAAAATGTTGTTGTGTTTTGTGAAATGTCGTGTTTTCAGAAATGTTGTTGTGTTTTGACACCGGGCCACCAGTTAAACTAAAACAATACTGAAGAATAGGTTTAGAATTCAAATTATCTATATATAGTGTATATACAGTAGGGACAGTAGTGTTACAGTTGGGCCCTTAGGTGATTTGGACCTGTTATATTCCATGATGTAAAATACACCCAATTTATAGTGAGGTAGAGGTATAAGTTCATTTATACAGTATGGTATAACTTTTAGAGTTAATTTAAAGATACATACTTCGCTATGCATCAATTCAAGGAAAGTCTCATCAAATAATTGATCATAGAACATTTTAATCAACTATTCAAAAATCAATTCTGAATCAGTAGAGAACACATGGTTTCTTTTCTTGTTTTTAAGTTACCTGTAGTCTGAGCATCGCCTCCTATTTCAACTTTCAATATGTGAAGAGAGGCTCCAAAGTTTGGCTGTAAAAGACGTTCAGTAACTGTATCACATCACGGGGTGTCATCATTCACACTTGACATACTCAGGTGACTACAACTTTCATGATACCATAACAATCTAGTTGGAGATTAACCTTTACATGCGCAGAAAAAAATAGGGCACAGACTTACACAGACTGATTATACAACATAAGCTACACAGTCAGTTTCATTTGCAACAGTAGCGTATGTGAATGTAACTTCCTCAATAACAACCAACAGCATTTCAAAAGCATTTTCCTTTGCCCTTTTCTAGAGAGGCAAGTTCAACGTCGAGCACAACCAGTCCCTCTATCCTGCATAACTGCAACACTGCAATGCATAACACTTTTCAGGCTAACTATTAGTCCAAATCCAAACCTCACCTTGAATAGGTAGTCTAGAATCTGGCTACGATATGGCTCAGCATAATTGACAAGGAGACGAGAGGTTGCCTAAAAGATATTGAAGAGAAACATCACATGAGTGGACACCATAATTTGTATTAAGCTTGTTTTGGAAACGTACATTTACGTTTAATTAACTTAAGTAAGTTAGCTAACTCCAGTCATCGCTACCCACTCATACAGAAGCATTCATTCAAAAACGTACCCCTCCACCACTCAAACCACCAATGCCGTCAAATGTTCGTCCTAATCCAGATTTATCATCAAGTACGTAGTTGTCACCGAGAGAAAAATGGAAACACATGAACATCACATAAACTACAACTAATGAGGAAAGCATCATTTCGATGCCCCTGGAGCGTCAAACTATTGACACTGATCATAGGTGTCTAACAGCATTGTGAAAAAAGCTACAACAAAGAGTTTTCCAGTATGGCCGCCAAACATACGATCCGTCAAAATAAAAGTCCAATGTTCTTCAGGCGCTACATAAAACAGTGTACTTTATCACGCCACTGATTTTACAGACCCAATTAAGGGAGTGAGGAATTACGGAATCTTTAAGAGCCATCATCTGAGCTGAGCAAGTCATATGACTGACATGGCCAGTACACTTTAATAACTGTGGGAGAAACATAGGTTCTCTCTCCCTGGCATTGGCAAAATCATCATTAGTGAGGCAAATACAGTGGGCTGACGATGGAATGTTATAGATTATAAAGTTTAATTTCATTATTCATAAATCAATTTCAGCATTAAGCCTACAGAGTCTGGAGCTTATCAACTGATGCCCTTTGACTAGTGTTTTGTAACTTTCTCATCTTGTGCTGTGTTTAATAAAATGTTTATGTTACAGTTTTATTTGGGGTTCACTGCATATCCTCTTTGGTCAGCATCAAGTCCATCAAGTAGTGTCAAAAATGAGAATATTTAAGGAATGTGACTTTTATACTGACATATGTTCAAATTTGAGTTTGCCTCCTGATTGCTTGTTGTTGCTATGAACAACAGGAGCGCTTAACTGGAGATGTGGTAGGTCGCCTATTACAGCCTCTTGCTGGTTTGGAGTCCCTAAAGTCAGTGGCTGTGATCAGATTGTCAACAACTTTTCCTTGACCTCAATGGAAAAAGTCATGAGGTCAAGGAAAGATGTGAAGGAAAATTCTTAAGGACAACTGCGGTGCTAAGGGGTGCCAACTGCACTTATACTAGGCTACTAATTGTGCGAAGGCGGAAGGCAACTCCTCCCTTAATGAGGTGAGTGTCCTTTTTCAATTCACATAACAAAGCTGATGAAAAAACACATTGATTCGCATTTTGTTGTTTGTATTTCTTTGCATTTGTGTTTATGTATCAACATAAAAGATGCAAATGAGTTTGACGAAACCCAGCTATTGAGCCTCACATTTCTTTTGATCATATTTGAGATACGCTTTGATTGGGTGGACCTTGATTAAATTGATTGGACATGATTTGAAAAGGCACACACCTGTTTATATAAGGTCTCACAGCTGACAATGCATATCAGAGCAGGATGCATACGTGGAAATGGAAGAAGCTTCCAGAAGGACAACCATCACTGCAACACACCACTGATCTGGGCTTTGTGGCAGCCAGACAGAAACCTCTCCACAGTGAAAGACAGGAAAGCCTACTTGGAGTTTGCAAAAAAGGACTTTCTGACTGCGAGAAACAAGATTCTATGGTCTGATGAAATCAAGATGGAATTATTTGGCCTCAATTCTAAGAGTCATGTCTGGAGGAAAGCAGGCACCGCCCATCATCTGTCCAGTACCATCCCAACGGTGAAGCACGGTGGTGGTGGCAGCATCATGCTTTGGGGATGGTTTTCAGCGTCAAGGTTCACCTTCTAATAGGACAATGACCCTAAGCACACAGTAAAGGCAACGCAGGAGTGGCTTAGGGACAACTCCGTGTATGTCCTTGAGTGACTCAGCCAGAGCTCTGATTTAAACCCAATCGAACATCTGTGGAAAGACCTGCAAATGGCTGTCCGCTGAGTCCCCATCCAACCTAAAAGATCTTAAGTGGATCTGCAGAGAAGAATAGCAGAAAATCCCCACATTTAGGTGTGCCAAGCTTTTCATGTTATACCAAAGAAGACTTGAGACTGTAATCGCTGCCAAAGGTGCATCAACTAAGCACTGAATAAAGGGTCTGAATACTTATGTCAATGTGACGTTTCAGTTTTTTTTATATTTAAGATTTCTAAAATCCAGTTTTATCATTAGGAAGTATTGAGTGTAGATTGATGAGGGGGAAGAAATTAATTTAAACAAGTCTGCAACATAACAAAATGTGAAAAAAGTGAAGGGGTTCTGAATGCACTGTACATGGACAACTCACTGAACACTTCAATTGTGAGTATTATGAACTTGTCTTCTTTATGGACAGACTCTGGCAGTCATAACATTGTCATGGATACAGACAGAGATGGTCTAATCATTCCCAGAGGCTAATCATCCTCATTCCTGTTTTCCCTGACGTGATCTTTGGACGTGACTTTCCAAAATGTTCACCATGTGCTGCAGACTCGGAGTGATGTCAGTTCTCCTGCATCCTGATTATTTCATCGAAACCCTTGTTTGACCACATCTGCACAACACACACTAAGTAACAATATTGTGCGTCCATGTTGGTGTTAATTTGAGCTTTGAATGTGGGCGTTACAGCCATAGACATATATAGGTCTATGGTTACAGCTATGTGTGCCTGTTATTCTATATCTGAAATTGGTTCTTTGTTGTATCCCCTACCTTCTGAATGTTTTATCGTGGAGGTTCTACAGATTACCACCACAAAATATCTCTGGTCAGTTTCAGTCTAATAGGGCTTCAGTATACGTATGTCTCATCATGTAGAGACATTGTCAACACTGAGTGGCACACAGGAGGTACTCAGTAATCTTCATTTCTTTTATATTTTTGGGTTGTGGAAATGTAAACAAAAGCATGAAAATGATGCAGAAAAACCCACAGTATTTTTTGCAAATATTATCTTTGTTTATTGTACATTGTTCCTTAGAAACACACAGCTGCTGGTCAAAACCAAGGTGTTGTTCATTCTTTCAAACACTAGATGGCGTCATCATTTCAAGAACCTTAAAGGAGCACCCACAAGCAACATGTCTCGAAGGGAGCATAACAAAATCATTTTCATTAGTGTGGTCTTGTGTTTTGTTCCCACTTTAAGGCAGTATAGCAATATTGTAAAAGATAGAATATCTATGAAATAATCATCAAACCAGCAGTGGTCTTGTGCAATAATGCTCCCTATAATTTAAATAACCTGAATGAACACATATCAGGGCTGTGAATGTTTTATTACTTTATAGCGCAGGTAATATTTTCTACTGCGACTAATAGACCCCTCTGCTCTCTCATACTGTGTTGTGCTGTAGAGAAATTGATTAACACTGCAATGTCAAGCAGGAACGAAAAGCACGCGTTCCATTGGTTTTCAGTCAGTCATAATGCAATACACACAAATAGGCAGGAAACATTGATACTGACTACCGGGAAACAGGAGGAAGGTCTATTCTCTCCATAGCAAAGGCATTGACGGTGCACAGAGACGATAACTAACATAAAGGGCTAACTCACAGGTATTACAAATTACAAGCCCAATTTTGGTGTATGCAAATACAATGACAATAAAGCTTTTGTAATTTCTAATTCTAATTTCTAAGTGTACAACATGACACATGGACTAAAATGATAACAGTAATGCACACGATCTACATTCTAAATTCAAACACTTCTATACAATTAAACATTAACATTCACGCAGCACATTCACCAAGCATTCTGGGAACTACATTACATCACACGGAAGCACGCTACCCCCTTGCACACTACAACACTTCACTATTTCAACAGCGAGAATTCAAATCTTAGGCAAGTCTCCATCTTAAAGTGCAGTGGTGAGAGTCTATGGAATGCCCAGAGAAAAAGGGGCAAGGGGACCTGTCCAAGACTGCAGGAAAGGGTCCAAACCAGGTGGGGGCAGTGCAGTGGAGGGATATCTGGAATCCTCAAATGTCTGTAAACAGCAAGACATAGATTAACAGGGGATATTTTTAAGGAACTTGTGCTGTGATTGGGGTCAGACAATGGATGACACACCTAAAAGCCACCCTGTGGCTGGACGTCACCAATGACACACCCATAATAATAATATTTCTCTGTGCCTTTGCTTCATTTCACATTCTGGGTACGTTCACCAGCAGAGCAAACCAGTAAATCAGACAACTTTAGTTAATCATGAGGATATTGGGCAAACTAATAAAAAAAACAAAGTAAACAGAAACAGGGCACTCAAAGAGGCAGCACATCAAATTAGAAAAGGAATCGATGAAATTGAGAACAGGCACTGCACATATTTTTCAAGCTTAATTGTCTCCGGGGGAACAGGTCATGTTTTGTGGTGGCAATATGCAGTGACAGAGACTTTCACAGACAATCCTGCCACCCAGCATCACCATCCCTATGGTCAATTCCTCCTGTTAAATCTCAGCACGGTAATTTAAAGGAGCCCAACTCAAGGCTTTGCTCATTAGCGCGACCTTACTTGACGGATACGGCAGTCACCGCGCCATGGCCAGGCCCCTGCAACAGAGGGTGGTATTGATTCACTGCCAAGATACATAATTTCCAGCCCCCTGTGGCAAATTCCAAAACCATCAGTTCATCATCCTGAAAATGATCCTCTGGGTCTCAGCTCCCCGCTTAAACGTCTAGGGAGAAAACGCCCGCCTCGTTAAAAAATACCCTAATTAGGGTGGATAGAACTTTCTGGAAAGTTTTATTTGCACAAACATAGTATACAGCTGTGTGAGAAGTAGAGGACCTGTTTGTCACTTTTTGATCAGCACTTCACAAATCTGGGCGATCTGTGTGTGGCAAGTAGTTTTTCACCCCCCTTCACATCAGAAGTAACCTATTAATTGAGATGCGTGTGCATTTTCTGACGTTTTTAATAATGCAGAATAGCAAATTGGATTTTTCTTGACACGTATAATTATACGGGAGAGAAGGAGGACAGCCCATATGCTGCCATATATAATTCATGGACTTTTGATTGAAGTAGGTAGTCTACTGCCGCACGCAATGAGTAATAAATGCGGAAGATCAGAGATCCTTTAAAGCACTGTCATATATCTGAGGTGCTTGGTGTGGATTGATGTTGGTGGCACAGATTAGAAACGCCGTTTCAGTTTCATGGATCTGACAGAAATTGTGCCTCACTGCAAGCCATAATGGTGTACTTTGTCAGTGGTAACACAAGGTTTCATTAATATTGTCAGTAATAGGGGCCGCAAGCTCACCCGCTGTACATCAACAAAGGGAGCGCCCTCTGAAACGAGCCTGTTTGCTGGCAGAGCATCGCTGAACACTCGCATCGCTGAACACTCGCATCGATGCACTTCTCTACCATATCTCTCCTGAGGTGCCGCATGTTTTTTTTTTTTTTTCATTTCATGTGCAAGACTAAAAGCTGTGAAATGCAATGTGATAAAATCTCAGACTGAGATTGGCCTGATATATACAAATCCCCACAGCATCCTCGCAGTGTGGAACTTGCTGGACACCCTTGGAGGTTTTTAATACATGCAACTGGACAACAACAGGCCATCTGAGGCTCTGGCTATCAAATGGGATTTGGTGATAACTGAACTGGGACCGTTTTCTCACCGTTTCATCCATTTGAGAATATGCAGTATTTTTTTTTTACACACACTTCCTTTACAGAGTGTTTTCTCTTTGTATAAAGCTGCTATTCAACCAATTGCTGTAAGCACTCCTGTACTGTGTTTGAATGCAGCTTAATGGAACATGGCATTGATTTGTATTAATGTGCCTAACTACCACTTTGTTATACTGGACTGTGCTTTAAACCACTCTTCAATGTTAAAATAAGTTTTTGATTACATTTTACCACCACAATTGCCTTAAAGTACTCTTCAAAGACAAATGACAGTACTGATTACTGATATTAACTCACTTATGTCATTTTACTTGTGAGTTCTTAAGAATTAGAGCAACAGTATGCATGACTTGCAGATCAGGTGTGTGTGCTTCCCAGAGATCTGAATACACTTTTCTCGGACACACTCCTCCCTTCCCCCTCCTTGCCCCATCCAGTCCATGATATGCTCCAGTTAGACTTACATCCTAAAGGCCCAATCCCTGACTTTGAGCCTCTGATTGGTTGAAGGGAAGGTCCCGCAGTGACATTTCATCAGGGACTATCCATCCCATACAGCTCAGGCTGCTCAAAAAGCCTGACTTCCAGAAGCATTGGCCATGTATACCTTTGAGCTCGTGTCAAATAAAGAAACCAACCGGCAAAGGCAAATGTACAGTGCTGTTGCTTTCATCTTTAATACACGATGAAATAATGATGTTTGCTTTAAATAATTACAATCTCACACTGTTTCAGCCAGAAACACGGTCAGTTCATCTGAAAACACATAGTTCAGTTTATTGGCTCTCTGTCTGACTTTGCCCTGTTCCTGCATTGTGCAAGTGAGTTGCCCTAATTCAGCCTCTTTGAGTAAAGTCTACATGTTTCTTCTTTTTTCCTATGGCAAGAACACAAATCTTGTATATGAAAGCATTTTTGTGGCATGGCCTACATATAGAGTGCACTCTAAAGCATGCTGCCCTTTTCAGTGAAGCTATGTAAAGGGCACCATACTAAAAACAAACCCTGCTATTTCAAACGGAATAGGAAATAGTTCCAGTCGCTGCTCTCGGCAAAGTTGCTATTTTTTACTTCAAAGGTGCAGTCCTTGATCCTGGCAAAAAAGATTGCTGATATATGAACTCAACAGCCAATCAAATACACCCCTATCTTCAGTAGTCCCAAAGCAAAGTTGTTTATTGGCTGGAACAGTGTATGGTTCTGTCCGAGCCACTTTGTTTGTTTCCCATTCACAGAACCAAGACTGTATACGACCACCAGCGGGTTTTTTTTTTTGAGCACACACACACAGAATGAGAACAGCTTGGGGACCTTCAGAAGAAATTCACTGAATGTGATCAAAAGAGCATTGGACTATAATCACTGAATGCACATTTAAGTCAAAGAAGGCCATTTTCATTTGTTTGTAGAGCAGGCTACAGAGGTAGTGCCAGGCATGGGGAAATTAGTTGTTTCCAGGTACTGGAGATGGAACAGAAAGCCACGGTGCCACAGCAAAGAGAAACCAAGAGGCATTTGCTTGTTTTTGTTCCCAAGGGAAGTCCAGTCTGAAGTACCATTAAAACATAAACACTATTATAGCTGTGTAACAGTACAGTCAAGGACACACGTTCTTCAAAGCTGAATAGAACTACAATGTCATGGTGGTTTCTGAAGAAGAACTCATATTTTTGTTATTTTCAGCCAATCTGTTAAATACGTCATGCCTGCTGATTAATGACTTTCTTACATCTGCAAACCAGAAGTAATTTCTGTAGGAAATATCTTCAGGGAAGATGAACAGAAAGATGCTCCTCCAAATTTCAACATCATTTTGAATCCTGTGCTTACTTTATGACAAAGTGAACCCAAATTCTTACTTGATTTGTTAAGTGTTCCCCCTATCATCTTTCACTTGGTCCACAGTCCCTAACTATGATTGTCAATAAGCAGTAAGACAGGAAAGATCAGGTTGCATTGTTAGTATAGGTAAAAATCAAGAAGGTCAAATTGTTCCTGAACTCAGTGCACTCATGGAACAGAAATGATTGACTAATAATGGCTTCTGTCAGATAATAGTCTCAATTTAGAGAGTCTGTTTTCCAGACATATACAGTAGTATCTTCCAAAGAGCTACTTTGGTAGTTTTGGTTGTCAGTAAGCCCAGATGCAAAATGTCGTAGTAACTGTCACCAGAAAAAAGGGGGAAAAAAGATACAGAGAGAGCGAGACATAGACAGAGAGAGAGAGAGAGAGAGAGGGGAAGAGAGAAAGGTTGTGGTTTCTGGGGTCCTTTTTCAAGGCTTGTTAGCTTGTTTTGGTTCATCCCTTAGCCTGAGTGATGAGAGAATAATAAGACTGAGCTGGACTCTTTATAAGACCCGCTGCAGCAGATCTCCTGCTCCCCGGGTCAACAGCTCACTCAATAGAGCGCTCATGCAGAGAACGTCTGGCATGCATGATATACAGTTTCAGAGAGTTGTTCAGGGTCACTCGGATGTTTGCACAGATGTAATTTCCCAGCACTGTGTGGAGAGGACGCCACTGACTACACCTCTTTAACGACCTCATCTAAACTACTGCTTTGCTGAAGGTTAGAGGAAATTAATATGGAGTGTGATAGAGATGTGATAGAGAAGGCCTTTTTCGGTCCAAATTGGAGAGTCGGGACATCGATTATTGATTGATATTTTGAATCCAATTTTAATTAGCGAGTGTCCTTCAGTTTGACATTGCAGAATTTTCTTTTTCTTCTTCCCATTGAAAATAAAATGTGACACAGGCTATCCCGGATGGGATCGGAAGGGAAAACGGGAATATTAAGCTTGCGCATTAGGGGTTAGCCAAGCACACGGTTTATCTGCTGTCTCCATATCGACTTCAATTTGTACAGCCGTCCCTCTGCGCACCCTGTATTTGTCTTAATCAATGAGGCCAATTGCCGGCGGCTCCAGACAGGGTGTCTGCTCTGACTCCCTCCATGACACTTACTTCAGGAAAGGGGGTCGCGGTCACGCTGTCTAACCACGGGACAGCCGAGCGACTCAGTCAGCACAATGCCGTGAAGCGAAAATCATTATTTATGCCCCCAGGGCAATGACACAGTGCAATTAGAAAAAAAAAAGTGAGGTAACTTACCCAAGCCTCCTCTCCTCTACCTCTCCTCGGCTGGCGCTCCAGGCGAGAGTGATGCCTCCTGAAGCAGGAGGGGGATTAGCAAGCCAGCAAGGTGTACCTTTTATTGCTTTATTTATGATGCTCTGCACACCTCCACACTGATGCTTACAGAGGTAAAACCAAACCACAAACAGTCTCTGAAACTGAAACAGAAACCTAACGGGAAATGTTTGCAGTAATGCATTCTGGACACATATTTACAGCTGGCCTCGTTTTAGTTAGGTATAATGCCAATAATTTATTTAATTCAATTTAATTAATATGAATTAAATAAATAAATACACTTTCCTGCACAAGTGAGAACATTACCTTGGGGGTATTCTAAGTACATGATTTAGTGACAAACCTGGGTAAGTTAACTTCAGAGTAAGTGGCAAACCTCCTCATAGAAGGACCTCCTCTATGTCTAAAGTCTCCTAGCACAACAAAGCCACAGGTCTCTTCTTTTAAGACGATTACCTCTTACTCTGATTGAGCTTACCCAGATTTGTCACTAGATCAGGTACTTGGAGCACCCCCCTGGATGGATATCAGATGTTTATTTACACCCCCGCCCGAACCAAAAATATATACATTCTGACGGCCATATGTTTCATCTGAATAACTTACAGCACCTCACAGCATTTTACATGTGCGATCTCACAGCCCACTCATGATCTGAGAGACTTTCGGTGCTCTTTAATTCAGCGATCTGTGCTTCCTCTGCTTTTCCTGAGTCATCTCTCCATACTAATCATGGCCCTCGGTGAAGTGATCTGTGAGGAAATGTGTTTACGGCAGTTAGATGCTGGAAAACCAAGCGTAGCAGAAAGAAAGGAATGCCGACGCAGTGACGCAGCTGAACTTCAAGGTTTGTCCCTTAACTCACCCCGTAGAAAATCTTTGTCACCTTGGTCTAATGGTATATGATCACCTCTAGTTTAATTGTGTGAAGTGGCAGGCTTGGCATTGCTTCAGCCTGTGAGTAGACTAATTATTCTGCAGATGCTCTCATTCCCCCTCCTGTTCTAAGGCTCTGGGTTTTGCTTTAAACTGGAGTTGATTGTTTGGTTTGTTCCCAGACAGTTTGAAGCTCCATTGACTTTGTCAATAACCATCCTTTAAATGCAGGGTTGTCTTAAACATCTACTGTATGGGTTTTAAGATTAAAAGCTTAGATTAAAGGCTCTCAGAGAGTTTGTTTCCTGCCAGCTTTGTATAATCAGTATCGCAGGGATATGTTCTTATACAAGAAAAGTCTTGCACAACTGACAATATAAAGGTGTTACATATTTTAATAATGTAGAGTAATTACCTTGCTTGACAACTCAATGCTATTTACAGAGAATGATGTTGCATTTTAATGTATGTTCAAAATGCATTTCCTCCTATTAAAATCCTTTTATTGTAAACAAACAGAATCCCAAAAGCCTCTTTTTGTAGACCAGAGCCGACAATCAGACTAATATGTATGCACAGTTTACCCATAGAAAAATCTTACCACAGAATTCCATGTAACCCTAAACATTATATAATTATATGACTTATACCATACTATACTTACTATATAGCAGAATTATACAATAATATGCTTTCTTGGTAATTGTTAATTACTTCAGTGAAAATAAATGTTGATTCAGTAAGGATTCAGTAAGGATTCAATCACACAGAAAAGCACCTCGCATTTGATTTGGGTGCATAGTTCTGTATCAACATTGACTATCGATTTGATCTAATTTACTTTTTGCCCATTGCCTTGGAGTTTTCTCATTAAGCTCAAGCAGTGATAGATTATATGCAGAATGGGTTACGGAGGTCATTATAGACCTGCATACTTGAAAGGGTTTCAGGTCCACATTAATGTCCAGGGGAAATCTCATTTCGATTGTGAGGGTAGAATAGAGGGCCATGGAGAGCGTCGCACCTAAATATCAGGGATGAATGATTCAATCTGTGCAAGGATTCATTCAGCTTGAGCCTAGGTTTGAGATATAGAACGATGTAAATATTCTAAATGGAGAGAATTCCACAAGAATGATGAAATCATCCATCACTGTCTCGTAATCATTTAATATCAAACATAAGCAATGGGGGGGGGGGGGGGGGGGGGATTTCATCAACTAGTCAGATTCCATAACAAAAGTAATTACATCACGTTCTTTTCTTTATTGAGATTTCAGATTGATTATGAATCGTTGGGTTCACTGACAATAACATCAAACTTTGCTTGGTAACTGGCAAAAGGCAACAAAGTAAAGATGACTTTGTGGACCTGGAATAGGTCTCATTTTTATGTAGTTTGTTAGGTGGTAAACTGAAACTGTATTAGAATGAGTGCAATGGTAGAGAAAGGATGCCCCCCAGGAATTCCCAGAGCTGTGAGTACCATTCTCAATCAAGCCATCAACAGGTCTCATTCATATTGGTGTCATTCATGTGTAATATGCAATCAAGCCATCCTTACCAGATACATCAGCTCTCACATCGTGATTCTGTCAGTGGTTATACTCTGACAACCTTTTACATCACCAAAGACCTCCACTTATGTATTTGAGTGTTAAAGAGAAATCTAAAAAATTAAAAATAACTACTCCAAATAATGCTACAACGACCTATGGCTATGCATGTGTTTTTCTTATTCACAAAACGAATGGCCTTGCCTAGCTGTGAAAATATCACGTCTCTTCTGAACAGTGCGAACAGTATTTTGTTAATTTAATCAAACTGAATACCAGATGAGGATTCCTGTCGCTCACCTGATAAAATGACTAACACCACTGTCATTTAGCTTAACATCCATACTGATAAAATATATACATTACATAAAGGCATCAGCTAAATGGATAAATGTTCAAAAAAGGAAATCTAATCTAATGCGCTAAAGACATTTCTGAACTGAGGCAACACAAGCACTGAAATTTGAGGGAGCCGTGGCCTGGCAATTATGTCACTTTAACACTGGTGGCTCATGCACAGTGCTCAGGTTAATAGGGGTGACTGGAGTGTCACTCAAAAGTGTTAAAGATCAATCCAGGAGAGTGAATATGTGAGACACACAGTAAGTAAGTCTGTGGTCACCTAAAAAAAAAGGCTCTCACAGACACAGCCCCAGCGCAAGAGATGGCCAGGATATACCTAATCATGTTCAGGACAAGGGGCGAAAAACAAGTAAATCAACCAAAAACATAAACTCACAAAACAAAACTATTTTAAAACTTGAAAAGAGCCCATGTTGTTGCAAAGTCATCCACACTTACTCCCCCAAAGAGAACACTCACATCCATATTTACCAAATGCTTGCACATAGCAACTGTTGCTACCCAGAAATACATCACACATCACTTAATGAGAGTTTGTCCTAGAAAAATTCAACAACAGTTATTTAAGAGACTATGGGGTTATTTGTCTACAGCAGTTTAATGATGGCAGGCTGTTATTATCCATGTTCTGTTTCCTGTGCAGTGGATTGTAGCAGATATTTGAGCCTTATCTATCAAAAGCTGAGGTTCAAATCGGTCAGATGAGTTACCTACAAAACCCCATGCCCCCTACCTGAAGATACCAGGATGCAAATAGTTCCTATATATTATAGGAAAGTTAAAGGAAAGCTTGCAGGTGCTATCTCACAGCCATAAAGCTAGCTTCACTATTAGCACCATGTCTTGGTTCAGATGTAAGATGATCTATTGTACGATTAGCCTGAATCTGTCATATCCATCATCTTAAACCTTGATCAGACCTGAATGACTGTGATGGGCAGCCTGGCATTTCAGTGGGCTTGAGTCCACTATCTCTAGGTTTCAAGTCAAGTGCACCAATGAGGAAACTAAATGGCTGAATAACCACCAGACTTGTCAGGGTTTAACAGGGCTGCTCCAGTAGAACACTAATAGCAGCAGTGGGCTCTGAACTGGACTGCAGGAGTAGAACACTCCACTGATCGTAGATGCTTCAGTTAAAAAAATGTTTTAAGGGTGTTTGGAGGGGTGGGGGGTGTACATTTTTTTTTTTTACCTCAAACCTCTCTGGCAGCCATCTTGAGCCAGAAATCCCAAAACCTTGTTTACTCTGTGACTAACACTCATTAGCATAATCCTCCAAGATTAAATACAAACAGCTGGAAACACCCGGCCCATTGACTTAGACAAATCTTTATCAATTAGCTGGCTCTGACAAATATCCCAACTGTCTCAGCTCATGAATTATTTGGGGGATTATTTAGGATGGTGTGGATTTCCTGACCAGGAGCTGTGCGAAGAGTTTGGTAAGGTTTTCATGGCCTAAAGTGTGTACGGTAAATGTATTGGCAAGCCTGATCCTCAGTATAAATGGCTGTCAATTTTTAAGTCCTTCTTTTGTTCAGTTTCTTACAAAGAAAACCATTGCTGTTACAACTTCCAGTCTCATGGGTACTTACTATAGAGGAACGCTTGAGAAATCCCTATCTACACCTGTAATAGCCTACCTTCATTACAGAATAGAAAACCCTTTCACACAATTCAGCAGTACTAAATGCACAACCTCTGATTGCAAAGAGGGTGATTATTTCCATTCATTATCAGTTGTTAAATCTTCTCTCTTTTTTTTACAAAGCTGAGTACTTTCATTACCTATGAGTGGTGACTCCGCAGTTCTCTGAAATGGACCATTCGTTTAGGAATAGAAGAGGTGCGAGCACATGTAGTATACGTTCATTCAACCCACAGCACAGCAGCCATACCACAGATTTCAGTGAGCCCTTGAGAGTTCTTCATTAATTTCTTCCCTCACTGAAACGATGTTTTTATTACTACAGAAATGCATTAAATACAACACAGAAATAGAAAATGTCTAATTAGCCAAGATAATTAAGAC
Source organism: Clupea harengus (assembly GCF_900700415.2). Classification (NCBI taxonomy): domain Eukaryota; kingdom Metazoa; phylum Chordata; class Actinopteri; order Clupeiformes; family Clupeidae; genus Clupea; species Clupea harengus. The sequence goes on from NC_045165.1 coordinate 19,429,782, forward strand.
AAATTGGACAAAAGAACAAAAGAACGATTTTGCCGCACAGATGCAGAACAAATTAAATTAACTGGAGATTGAAGTCTTCCTCAAAAAGACAGCTTATTGATGGACTAAGGCTCATCAAGTATCATAGCCAGTAACTCTCTCTTCAGTGTAAAGCTATACTTCTGTTTTTGGATGTAAAATACATTCAGCCGAACCAAAAATATACCCTACAATCTTACGTCATGCTCTTACTGTCATGTTCACTTCAGTCTTTTGTTTATTTTTTATAAATACTTAAATGTACTTTAATGAATGTATAACAAAACATTTCTATGGATTAAAAGAAACCTGTGATGTTATTCCTGGTATGATGTTAATGTCCAGATAGTCTTCAAATCTTTCAGCCATTCATTGTGCATTTGGACAAAACAACTAATTTAATACTGTAATCATTTATTACTTTTGTACAACAATATACCTTGGTGCTTTGACAAGTTGATGGTGTGTTGTAAACGTTTGGTAGATATAAGGCACATTAATGAGCTATTACTACAACAGACGACCCAGTCACTCTAACAATGCACATCTGATAGGGATGGAGTCCAAGAATGACATGAACCAGTAAAGATTGAAAAACCAAAATAAATATTTAAGTAAATGGATCTAAAGAAGCCATCTTCTATGATCTACAGAATAATTGAATGGTATTTCATGTTATATTTAACACTGAGTATATAGCTTTATTGTCATTTAATTTAGTTTATCTGTTAATATACGTTTTGTATTCATACAATAAAAATACTGTGAATTTCCTATGTGACCAAAGTACCATATTTCCAAAGGTTCCAGGCTCAAGAAAACCCAGAGTCGGAGGACAAGGTCAAAATAACGCACATGGCAAAATCAAAAGTTCTTTGATGTCTTTTACTTTGTGCCCTGTATCCCAAACCATCAATGCAGCCAAAGCAACTCGTATGTCCTAGTTCCATCAGAATGTTTGCATCTCAAACACTTACTATTTTGCAACAAGTTGAAAAGATTTGTGCATTATCTGAACCACAGAGCAGAGAAAATATACTTCTTGAAATGCTTGATGATGCAAAAAGAGAAACCAGCAACTCATAAATCATGATGCACTTTACTAATGTACACAAAGCACAGATTTAACACAGTTATTTTTCATGTTATAAATTAAATATCTAGAGGCGCTTTAATACAAATGTACAAACATGGCCATTTCCACTGAAAAATCATTTTGTGTGGCAAACATTTGAGTGTGGTCCATTGGTCTTGTTATATGCTGTGCTAGTTTTCCCAGAGTCGCTCTGTCTCGGACCAGCAACACTCCCATTAGTCGTGTAAATGGGCTGTATGTGAAAGGCTCCTTTCAGCAGTTGTTCGTTATTCAAGGACACTATCTGAAAGCTGGTCTCAGTCATTTCCAGGATGGAGTTGTCCTTTTTCGTCCCCGCCTCACTGTAATCATCTTTCCGTCGGCCTCGGCTGTACTTCCACTTGGAAGACGACAGGCTCCCCTTCCTGTGCATGTACCAGCAAAACAGGCTCAGCAGCATAACTAGAACTACAATCACGCCGCCACCGATGAGCCCAGCCAGCAGAAACGGGGAACTTGGGTCCTGCTGTGTGGCCTGCTCTGGCCCGACAGCATTGTTCTCAGTGTCCACCGGAACCGTCAAGGTTGTTACTTCAGAACATACCGTGTAGCTTCCTGGGTAGTGGTTGTTAGAAGCATCTAAGGGGGCGACACAAATGTGGTAGGTAGATTCAGGCTCCAGGTTTGCCAGTAAAATCCCATTTAGCTCCCCTGCAATCACTGTCTCATGTGTTCTTTCACTTACTAAACGTTCTCCCATTTTAATTGATGTTATCTTGTACGCAGTAACAGGGAACATGGCCAACCAGCTCACCTGGATGCAGGAGTCATTGACCACAGTGAGAGAAGCCTGCAGCGGCTCCTGCTGTGGGTACTCCAAAACGTTTGTTGTGTTCTCCCTCCCTGCTTCACCCTTCAGTGAGGGGGGCAGGGAGGCCTGAGGTGGGGATTGTGGTGACGAGAGGGGTGTTTGCGCCTCTGAGGCATAAGTTGTGGGTAAAGGGTGTGTTTGCAGGTGTGGGTAAGTTGGCTCCCCGACTGTACTGCCTGGGCACTGGATAAGGTCCAGGTTGAGCTCTCTGATTGCCATCCCGCGAAAGCCCTCTGGGGTTTGGCACATGAAGCCGCGGACGTTGAGGGTCTCTGGCAGGGACTTTAACCACAGCACGACCCATTTAATTCCGCAGTCGCAGTGCCAAAGGTTGTTCCGAACGGTCAGCTGTCGCAGGCTGAGCAGGCCATCAAAGACCCCCTGTGTCAGCGCCTGCAGCTGGTTGTAGGAAATATCTAGTTTTTCCAGCCGATGAAGCCGAGAGAGGGCTCCCACAGGGATCTCATTCATCTGGTTATCCTGCAGGCTTAGCTTCTCCAGAAAGTCCGCCGGCAGATAGGAGGGGGGCACAGTTAAGGAGTTGCGTGCTATCGACAGCGTCCTCAGATTGACCAAGCCCTGAAACGCCCTCGGGGCGATCCCCTCGTCCGTCAGCAGGTTCCCGTCCAGAAGGAGGCTCTCGAGGGCGGTGACATTCTCGAAGGCCTCTTCCGCAATGACGGCGATGCGGTTCTCGTCCAATCGCAACTCTTTCAGATCGCCGGGCAGCCCAATGGGAACGCTGCTGAGGTGGTTCTTGGTGAGGAAGAGGTACCTGAGGCTGACGGCCTCCCGGAAAGCCCCCTCCTCCACCCCCACAGTGGAGATGGAGTTATCATCCAGGTACAGCTCCTCCAGCCACAGCAGCTGAGCCAAGGCTGCACGGGAGATGGTCTGAATGTTGTTCTCCTGCAGGTGCAGCACGCGCATGTTTTTTGGTAAGTTGAACGGAAACTCGTCCAGCTGGTTCCCATACAGGTATACGGTCTCCACCGAGGTGACGTGATGTAACTCCAGGGGAAAGCCAGCGTTGTTGATTTGGTTGTTGTGCAGGTAGAGGATCTTGTAACCCTCGCCTATCCCTAGCGGCACTGACGTCAGGCTCCTCTCGTTGCAGTAAACAAAAGCCTTGTCACACCGGCACTCCTCCGGACAGGAAGTGGTACGGGAAAACTGCAGGTGAAGACCGAGCATGATGGGAATCCAAGGCCTGATAAACGCAGCAACGTCTTTATTCCAACCTCGTACCTGTAGCTCCATTTTAGATAGTGCTGCGTAGGCCACCGACACCAAATGCCGAACTCCACAGACAGCACAAAAAGGGAATGAAAATGTCAAAATAAAATGCCTCAAGCAAACAGAAGTACCTGGATGCTCTTGCTTGCTGTTGCACTTGTTGTACGTGCTCGAGTGGGTAATCCTCCGATAATTGCCTGTCCCGAGCTCCACAGTGTAAGAGCAATGGTCTCATTAACTTGCATGCCTCCTTCACTTCCCTCCATCCGCGCCTGAGCTGGGGACGATCGCAGAGCTCATCACATTTTCACAGGCGGCCCATGAGAGGGGCCATTTTACACGCTTTCGGACCGGAGCGTGAAGCGGGGAAGAGGGAGGCTCGTCACTGAAGCGTCCTCTGCAGCTCTCATCGCACCCGGGGATGCCAAGCCATGCCTGGGTCTGGGGCTGCCTTCCTCTGACATGACAGTGGGCTCCAGAAACCTATTCCAGTGCAATGAAACAAACAGACAAAATTGTGTCTAGGAGCACAGGGTGCAACAGGGAACATGAAAGGTGCATTCAGTCATGTAGAAGGCCAGTGCAGTTTGATCTGGGTTAGTGCTACTGCCATGTCTTTGTCAGATACTGCATTTGGTCCCTTGCTGCTATCTTTACACTGATTTCCATTTTTTTCTACACATGTTATCTCATTTTATAATTTCCTTATTGCACTGCCTTGGCTACATGACTAATTAGATGCATTTGGTCTGTAAAAGTATAACTTACAGTCTAGGACAATATAAGTAGACACACTGAAAGAGAACACAGGTGAGCAAGGGCATGATTTTTCTAAAAGTCAGAAGAAAATTTTAAAAATATATTGATGTCTAGTCCCTGCACTTCAGGTCAAATGTAAACATACATAATGAACATGCTGTTGCTTCACTGCACACTACAGTAAAATCAAGCAAACCCACAGGTATGCCTTTTCCCAGTAAAAACAGTCCTAGGTCAGTTACATATGCACCACACTGCTGGCTGCACAGGGTATGAATACACTCAGTACCATAAACCCAGGCAAAGACATAAGGCTAAATTATGGGGCAAAGGAACAGCAAGGATGTGTGTGTCTGTGAGTCCATGTGTGTGAGAGTGTGCTGTTCACCTAAGTGTTTAATATGCTGTAGGCTACAGCTCATTTGCCTAAAATTGTGCATTGCTCAAGTATTCTTGTAACCTGGCTATAAAAAAAACTATGTATTTGAAATGTTTGGTATGCATCGCAGTGTCTAAAATGAGTAACGATATTGTTGGCTTGTCAGCGTAGATACAACATTGGACAGGTGCCTCCGACTTAACCTACACAGCTATGAAGAGGATTTTCAATGGTGTTGCGTTAATGTTATCAACAAAGTCGGTATCACGGCACCAGTCAAGACCAGTCAAGAAAATGACCTTTACATTCACGTGTTAGATATACAAATTTTCTTTTTAAAGAAGCAGTTACATGAATACCAATCATAATTTATTTTCACTTCCAAGGGACTCCGTTACATGTTTAGGTACTCCTTTTTATGAACATTCTGCTTGGGGGCTGAAAAGTTTGCCCTACAGTAGCAGCTTATATCAATATGGTATTTTGTATGAAAAGATCACCATCACTATTGTCATATTAACAGTATAACAGTATGGATAAAAGTCTGACTTACTTTACCTATTGGGGAAAGTGCTGCATCTTGTCGGCATGCTGGACTCGTGTTTCCCTTGATAATCAGTTGCAGTTACTGCGCTGAAACATATCCCAGTTATAAAATGTTGTCTGTAGATTGACCATTGTACTCCGAGACTGACTGAGTTTTTCAGGGAGAGTGATTTCAAGGACTGCATGCAAGTCTCAGCGACGGCATCAGACCATCCGCTCTGCGCCGTGCAGCCTTGCAGAGTGATCCTTCCAGACTCCGCTCAGCGAGTAGCCTACCCCACTTCCTTCAAGGGATTAAAGGATTACTCAGGTAAACACCAAGACAGACTTATGTCACTCTTTTCCCCACCCGAATCACGCCGGAAACTAAGACAAACTGTGAACTGTTGAGATCTGCGTTCCCACGGCCATGGTTTAGTCTAATTATTTCTCAAATCCAGGACTTGTCTTCCGCCCCTCGAACCCAAGGGAGGCGCTTGCAGTATTGCAATCAGCTGACAGCGAGATCTCTCTTTCTCTCTCTCTCTCTCTCTCTCTCTCTCTCACTCACTCTCTCTATTGCGCTCTCTCGTTCCCCCTCTCTCTCCCTCTTTCTCTCAGACTCATAAACGTATACACAGCCATAAGCACAGACAGCAAAAGCACGTTTTGACATGAATTAATGGATTCTCTGTTTAAACATTAGACAGGCAAGAGTTGTGATCATTTTCCATCTGTTTGACATCACATCACCACGGCGTTTGTTGTGGTTTACTTTGATCCATAGCCAAATATTACAGTATGTTACAGCATGGCGAAGCAAGTGCAATCAGTTTGAACGCTTCTGCTACAGCAGTGTGCCGGAGATGCCAGCCCACCACCCGTTGAGATGATACGCTTTGCTAATGACGGGTTCAGAATACCTTTAAGATGAATTCAAATGCAGCTGGTCAACTTAGAAACGCGCTGCAGGTGATTCAGTAGTGACTGTCTTTCATTCCGAATATGTATTTGCTCTCCAGAAACTCCAGGCTATTGAAAATAAGATAAGAGGTAATACCAAATACTGCCATTATATATTACTATCACTGTCATACAACTGAATTTATGAAGCGAGTGATCCGTTATTCAGTCACTTATTTATGTATTTGGCCTATCTACAAATTTGGGATTTGGTTATACTCAGCAAGACATCTGTCCACTGATGAAAATTCAATCTTCTAAATTATATTTGAAATGAAACATGGCGTGTTAATTAAATTATATATAACAGTATGCAGCCAATAAACAGGAGGTCCTGGATGAGGTTAGCAGGATACTATGGCCTCATGTGGCGATGATGTCAAGTGGGATTATGTTGTACATGCAGGTCTGAAACAAATAAACAGCTGCTCACCTGAAACAGTCATTCCTGGTCATTCACATTCAGCTTCTATAGTTTAATATTCACAAGCAATACAAATAATGGCAGAGAAGCAGGCCATGTATAGAATAGATACAGATCTTAATAAGACAACATCTTTAATCCAGCTCATTAGGTGTTACTGAAGCCATATCAAAGCCCTATTAAAATGAAGAATGCTTTGTCATTATTGGTTTGGTTGCCCTAGATGGAAAAAAAAGAACATCTTCACATCAATGTAACAACCAGAGAAGTGATTTATTTGCTTTATTTTACCATCTCTGGTCCTATGCCAAACCTCTTTGAACTCTTATAACACACAGTGGAATAGTGTGACATAGGGTGTGTTGCTATTCAAACTGAGTTGTGTTTCCTGCAGATTTGCTTCCCACAGATACATTGTGTGTGTGGATCTTGAGAGTACATAGGAGGGTATTCACAAGACAGGCATTGATATTTGTGTTCACTAATTAATTCATCCATCCATTCATTCTCAGTCCACAACATTCATTGGCTTGTCGTTTTTTGTCTTTCCTTGTAAAATATATTCTTTGTCGTTTTGTGTTATCTTCACCTTCATATTTATTCAGCTGGTTATGACCTTGGAAAGTTCAGCATGCCTCTTTATTTCCAGCCAGTTCAAACACACCATTTTATTCACTGGTGGTATGTTGGCCAACGCACTCATAAATTATGGGTAAAATATGGACTAGGGGAACATAAATCCTTCCAGTCAGTCCTCTCACTGCACAGAAATGTAATGGTACAGAGGCAGATGATTATTTATTTTAAGAAATGAATCAGGTCTTATAGAGGGACTGTATGCATGTTTACCTCAGGTTTGTTTGTAACTCTTAGGCTTTATTTGTCATTTGCAGTTCTCCAGAATTGTACTTGTTTTATGTAGTCTAGCTAGCATAACATCCTATACAATTCTCTATCGCTCTCTGAAATCCTTTTTTGTAATCTGCCGATAATACACAGACTTTTATTTTCCTTGTGTTGAGAGAACATGGCGTGGGTGTGATTTTCAGCAATAAGACACTGTGAAAAGCTCTGCTGTGTGTGCCATGTCCTTATAGCCCAGCCTCTTTCTTCTCTATTTCTGCCAGAATTTATGTGGGGCCCATCCTCTGTGTTCTGCGTGCTCAGGTCTCTTGTGTATGGCGTGCCCTTTGCTGGGTAGCTCTCTGCTGCGTTCCCCTCAAACCGCCGAAAGAGGCACTTCACACCGCAGCCCTTTCGCCTCTCTCCCCGAGCTTGCAAATGTGAACTTTTTAAGGAACCCATCAAGCGCATTTAGATAATTTGTGCTGTCTATGCTTTTCACCTCCAGTGTCATCATTTGTTTGTACCCCCTCCAAAACCCCCCAGAGAAGGATCAATTTGTCCTCTATTGTTTTCAAATTTGCAAGTGCAGGGATTTTTGTGGACATTTCTAGATGTTTGGGTGGTTATAAAGGTGACACACTGTAATTACTCCCCTTAGTAAGCATTCACCCTGTCCCCTCAAGCCGCAGTTACATCTTTGGGCTCTGGGGTGTACACCAGCCATCACTCACACCCACATCCACGCTTCAGCTCTACAGGGCCAGGCCTACAGACCTTTCCCCTGATTTCACACTGCCAAGCACTTATGGAGGCAGCAGTGAAAGGAAATCGCTACTAAGAATTATGTTTAATTATCATGAAAACCTCTTTTTCCTCTCTGATTTTCACTCTAACTAGTGAGTCCTGGCCTTAGGCAAAACATCTGTGCACTTCAGCTCTTTCGCCTGACTAATTGTGCATATTGCGGTATAAGCTTTAATAGTAGTAACCTAAGGAAAGTTATACTTCAGAATGTGTACTGCAGCTGATCAAATAGTCTTAGTTTCACTGAATATAGTCCTAATATAAAAAAATAAAAAATTGATATTCTGCTGAAATGGCTCAAGTACATCAATATCATGAATGAGATGTGGTCAGGCATCATGAAGAGCTCTACATCACTGGTTGGCGAGGCCATTACGTTGCTGTTGCATGTTCTAACGCGATTTTGTATGCATGCATGAGTTACACTGTGTCTGTACTTTGAAAGATACACAGTGAGATCCATGCTAACAGGTGTCAGCCCATGCCTCTGGAGATGCACCCTCTCCGTAGTCAGCCTGACTTCCCCGTCACTCCCCACCTTTAGCTGTCAGCAGAACTGGGCCAATGGACGAGGCTCCGGTGAAAAGCATTAACGAGCGCAATCAGTTTCTGCTCTGATTGTTTTCTAGTGGGTCAGGTAAGGGGAACATAAGTGTCTGACTGTTGGCTTTGGGCTGAATACCAATGGCAGCTACGCCATGCATTTTAATCATGCCTAAACACAGCCCCTGAATCCAAAACACCCCAAGTATCTCAGCACTGTATCACTGAAGTGTGGTGTGTTTGTTTTTTATTTTTTGTTTTTTCCCCCGAATGATTACATCGTAGGTTTCCTCTCCATTTCCCATTATAATGGTAGTTTTGGTAATCGATGTGTCTGGGATTTTAACTTGGTTAAGTAAGATTTAACACTATGTTGTAATTCATGCAGTGTAGTGGCTAAATCTGCACCTGGTTTGTCGTGACACTTTAGATGAATTACTGTGATAAGAGAAGGCTAAGGCTAGCACACCTGTCCGATTGCAGTTATACATCAGCATTAAGGAATGGGGGAACTGGTGATCATTATTTATCCGGGGTGCTAAATCTCCCTCATGTCTCTGCAGACTCGCTGCGGAGATGTCCACATAAACGGAAAGCATTAAGTTAGGATCTACTTTCAAGAACTCGCCGGTATAATTTAAGGCCACCTCCCGAAAGGCGAGTTTTGTCACCTCAGGCTTGCCGTCAGGGATTCCGGCTGCAGTGCCTCATTTGCTGTTCTCTGTCAGTGTCTTCTGTGAAAAGAGCCAGGGCATATTAATGAATGAGTCCTGAAACTCAAGTAGTCAAGAGAGTACTTTAAAAAGTGTGTAGAAAATGTTTTTAAAACATTTTGTGGATGCAATTTAATTGAAGATGTATGTACAATTAATACTTAATTGACCTAAAGTTGTGTTTATCATTTCCCAGAAACCCAGTGTATGATATGCTGTGTGTGTGTGTGTGTGTGTGTGTGTGTGTGTGTGTGTGTGTGTGTGTGTGTGTGTGTGTGTGTGTGTGTGAGAGATATGGTACATAGGATATAGTACACTTGTTGTATCCAAGACATAACACAATGTTCAAATTTCAAAATGTGAATCGTACGCTGTAGATATGAAAAACTCTGGCTGGGTCTGTGGCTTAATTACACCTAATCTTAAAATGGCAGATGCTATGTTGAAAATAGATACGCTGGTCAAATCAATCAGAGGGGAGGGCAGGAATAATTTAATGTTGATGGCTCGTTCCCGCTAGTTGGAGGTAAACAAATACAGCTGTAAAAACATTCAACTTTAGTGGACATTTTATTAGGTAGAAAACTACTGCATCATGCTCAGAGGGTTTCAAGGACAGCCAGGATTTCGTGTCCTATTAAAATATGATTTTGCCATGAAAGAAAAGATGTGTATTTGTTTGCATCAGACTTAAATTAGGTTCTTTTAAGTTTCAGTGAAAGATTTTGAAGCGTGTGTGTTTTGTGAAATGTATTCAGCCTGACCACCACTCACAGACCAAAAGGGATATCGATGAAAGACACAGATGTTGTAGCAGATGCTTCATCTCGTCGGCTGCAGCTGTACTGAGGAATTAGTCAAAAACAAACATATTGGTCACACAAACAAAAAAAGTCAACCCAGGATAAGTTCCAAAGAGGAGCCATTCTGGGGAAAAAAAGAAAACAACAACAAGCAAAAAAAAAAACTGTTCTCTACAGTCTCATCCTTCATGACAGAAAGGGATATTTTTATTTCATTTTTCTGCTAAGGAGATTATGTATTTTTCAGGGACAAATCTCTCACTCAGCACATCGTGGGACTGTGGGGCAATTTAAGGCCTTTTGCCAAGGCCAGGCAGCAGCCCGGCCTCATCTGTATGCTGGTGGAGGGAGATGGCAAAAGGGGTTTTTATCTGAGGGCAAAATGCAGGCCGGTGTCTGTTTTACAAATGCCAGAGCCATGGCAGCAATTTGGAGATATGGCAGCAGCAAAACTCTAATCATGAGAGATACAAAAAAAAAATAGGCAGAACATCTCTGCTTCTTGAATTGTGACTGATAATAAGAGAGATTGTCAGTTGCCACTCACGTGCTTGTTACGGAATGGTCCACAGCTGAGAATGAAACATTTAGTATTGAGTGCAAGTGTTTTATTAGGATCTCTCAACCCCTCTCATGTTTATGCTGAGGACACTCAACTAGCCTGGTGCTGCCAGTGTACATTCAATGCAGTGATTGTGGTCTGGACACTTTCCATTGGATTCCATTTAGGTTTGGGACGTAGCTAAAGAGAGTCAATATAGACCACATTGAAAGTGATTGGGTCAGTTTGTAGCTGACATCACAGAGAACTCTGTGACGGTATTAATGCAGCAGACAGCCCAGTAAATTAGCCTCCCGATCCCAGAGATGAACCTTAGAGATGCTTTCCTTTGCTTATCTGATCTATCGTAGTTTTTACTCACCTTTCCATAACTTTACTCACAAAACCTGTGTTAAAAAGGACTCATCTTTTCCAACCTCATTCTAGTTAGATTTCATAAAGTGCTTTTCCATCACCTAAGCTACTCCTTACCTCCTCACAGCAACATAAAAACATGTACTCTAAGTCTCTCTGCTGTCTTGATCATTTCCATAATCCCCCTGAAAACGGCACTGAGCTATAGTCAGTGAGCTATAACTATAGTCTGGCAGCACCAGGCCAGTTGTGGACTCCAGGACCGTAAACATCTCAGGGCTCTGAGGCAGTTTATGAGAGCATACTCGCTAATAAATGAGAATCACTCTTGCCCTTGTGTCTCAACCTAGACGCTAGCTGACTATGGCCCAGATCTAGCCCAGATCTGGCACTCTTCCGGCACTGATCCGGCACTAATCTGGTTCTGATTAGGCGGGCCAGACTCGAGCCACATGGGTCTTAGGTTCAGCTACTCTGTGGGGATTTATAACCCAGCTTGTTAAGTCTTTGTAATGGGCTTTCTCACTGGGAGAGCACACCCAAAAGGGATGGCTGTATATCATGTCACTGAAAGCCTGTTGCACTACATCATTCCATCAAGTTTAAAAAAAAAAAAACTTCAGCGCTAGATGCTAATGACATTAACAGAATTACTTTCCTTCAGGATAAAACAACTCGGCTTTTACAAGGTCTCAACAAGCCATAAGTAAGCATTCAAAAGCCAAGTCTTCTCAATGGCTCATAATAAATTACGTTTAAGCAACCTTGGTCTAGGGTATTGCCTTGTCAGTATTGCAGCTTTGCAGTGTAATAGCTAAGAATGAAAAATCTGATTTGATGGATATTTGCTACAGTTTTATCAGTGTACATCTATTACTGAATGTAGCCATATAAATTGATATCGGTACCAAGACATATTGGTACACAAACACACTTAAGGTGTAAGGTGGAGCTGAGTCTACCCAAATCTGAGATCATGGAGGTATCATACAGACCTGGACAGAGTTAAGGATTTACCATTCATCTTAATGGCAGGTGCTTAGCTAGTGCATTCAGCCATCTTCTGTTCAATGCTTTGGTGTTCTATGGCACGAAAGTAAGAGACCATCATTAGAGGTCTTCATGTCACAGTCCTACATATAAACCAGGCTGTGTGGTAGACCAGTGGGCGAAACATGTGATCATTTCACAGTGTTACAGGTCAACTGAAAATAAACAGTCTCTGTTTCTGGGAGACATGTCACATAGATGGAAAGTGAAATTGTTTTGAATGTTTGCGCCCCCCATTGTGTGTGCGGTGTGTTTAATCACCAAGAAGGCTCAGGTGTGTTTGTGCCATAAAATATTTAAGATCCTGGTAACAGAGTAGCCACCATGATTCACTTCAGTTACCTGCAATGATATTACTAGGATTTTAAACATTAAACCTAAACACACTTTACTTGGTGATTAAACACACCAGGCACAGTTTCATGTTGACGGCAGTTATTCAAATAAAGACTCACCTTCACAAACAACTGGTCCTGGACAAGAGTATCTTACTATTATTTGAAGCACCATGTCTTTGACAGCTAAGTAATTACATTTATAGGAAGACAGGCCTATGCATTATGCTTTCCCTTCGAGAGAGGGTGCAAAATGTCACTGTCTACAACATTGGGCCAGACTTTTAAATGAAGATGTCTCTAAAATGATTTTGATCATTCTATGTGGATCGATCTTTCAGGTGGTAGCATATTATGAAAGTGAAACGGTGTGTTTATTATGGTTTGAAATCGAGATAGGGAGCAAAATGTCTGCGCTTAGACTGAGTGGGACTTTTCAACAAAATGTTCTCAAAGTTGTGTCGATTTTGTTCACTCTTTGTGTATGGATCTTTCATGTGTGTCAGTGTATTATATAACTGAAATGATGTATACAATATGTCAACGTGAATAAGGACATTCATGCAAATAGCTTCATATAGAGTCAATGGACACCATAATCCTAAGAATAGCCGAGTCCAAAGAAAAAGTGTTGGAAAAATACAGTTGAGCTAGATGAATGAGCTAAACTTATGTGACTCTGAATCTCTTGAAAAGGAAACAAACACTTTTAAGCTACTTTCCTCTGCCTGTTATTTAACAGTTAATCACAAATCTATTGAGATTACGCATACAAAGCCGCAATCGTTTATTTGCATGAAATATTGTGAATCAGAAAAGGGTTATTTGCCACGGAGGACTGGAAAATTGTTGCCAATCAAAGTAATGACTCCTTCTCCTGTGTTCTTTTGAAATTGCCCACTTTTTCTGTAGAAGGTCATATTAAAATGACGCAAGAAGGGTTGTTAAAGCTGATTGGGTAATGTCAACGATTATCCTGGTACATCTTAATTTATGTTCCCTTTGTAATAACAAGTACCCAAGTATATCAGGTCAGACTAAGGTCTGTAATGAATATACAACAACAGCCGCTAGAGCAGTATTCCTTGTCCTGTTGGTTGGGGACTTCCCACGGCGGCCAAACCTCTCACTATTTCATGACTATCGCAACTGTGTAAGAAAAGCAAAGTTCAGCCAAGGGAACTGTGACAGCCACTGAAAATAAAATATCCATGATTTCTAAGGTACTTCTAATTTGTGTGACAAGGCACTTCCTTTCTGTCTACTTGTGGATTTGGCCGATCTGCTCTCAGCCTCTCCTTCTGTCTCCTGAGGTGAGTTTGTTGAGTCTGTGGTTGTTGTTGTTGTTGTTGTTGTTGTTTGTTTATAGAGCACCCTGTGTAGCTCGGGTCATGTAGTCCAGATGTAGTCCAGGAAAGTGTCTCCAGCAGGTATGTTGATATTTCCCTCGCAACACAACATCTCACATCGAAAGAAATGCTCCAAGAAAAGAAAAAAGAAGAACTGGCAGTTGAAGCACACAGCTAGCTGTCTCTAGAAACCAACTCTGGCTGGTTTGGGCCCATCATGTGCTTGCCTGGTTTGATGCTTTCTGAGACAGTATGGACAGCCAAGCCTGCGCAGCGGATCTGCTGGAGGATAGAGAGAAAAAGGAGAGAGCAAGAAAAAAAGATGATGTTAAGACAAGACCTGCAACTTCAGCCTAACTTGCCTGAAGAAATAAACTCGTCTGCAATGGGGGATTACTTGTTTAGGAAGAAGAACCGAAAAAAGGCTTTTGCATGCAACACTGCATACTGTGAAGTAGCAGTGATCAGGACCACGGCTCCACTGATGACTACCACACACCATGCACCGATCAAGACATACAATGATAATATGTGCACTAATGAGGATTTCATTTGCATTGATCGCTAACACACGGTGCCCTCAATGCCCATCACAAGTGCACTGAGACTAAGCATGCATAGTCTAGCACAAGACTTGGTCAAGCACTGGACTTTACATTTACCTGAGGATTCGTGGATAATTCAAGAGAAGAGGTTACACAGAGTAACACAGAGAAACATATTCACAGAAAGAGAGAGACTGAGAGAGGGGAGAGAGAGAGAACCTGTTGTTATTTCCACCATCGAACATCACCTTTGATGCCGCTCCTCCAATTAAAAGGGATCTTTGTGCACATTTTACGAGTTATTGAATTTTTTGCTGAAAAAGCCAGAATCGCACTAATCCACATAAGAAACATGTGTGTGATAATTAACAAGGCGTGAGTTAATTAAGGGATCAATTGTTTGTAATCAATTGCATCGCTTTAATGTTTTTCTGCAGTGTTCAGTATTTACAAAGGAACTTTTTCTATTGTCTGCATAGCAAAAACATTTATAGGGGAGGCCTCTGCCTTTGGGACTGATTAGAATTGGTTGCGTCGTTATATTACCAGTGTACTATAATAACATTAAAATCATGTTATCAACATTGAAATATAATTAGATTGATATGTAATGCAAACTAATTATTCTCCAATATACGAATGTCTGACTCTTCCAGTGTCCTTTTCAGTGTTTAATAAATGATGCCTGTAATGTAAAGTGGGCTTTTACAGGAAGTGATTCCAATGCCTCTCTGTCAACCTCTATGAGCTGCATCTCAAAATATAATTAATATAAATCCACATGAGGGCTGTTTGGAGAGCTGCCCTAAACCACAACAACAAGTTTGAAAATGTGGGTTCTGCATATTTCTAGCTGCTTACAGAGACGTTGTGTATTATGTTTTGCTGCGTTTGGATACCATGCCCGCACCCAGGCTGTAGAGTATTTCGTCTGAAGTTTTATTTGGCTTCTCCACTTAGTCCCGAGAGTCATAGGCTCAGGGGGAAAGTCCTAATTTCTTCTCACTCTAATTCAACACTGCGTTTTGCCACGTATCATCTAACAGGGCAGACCTTAAATTTGTTCTCCTCCACTGCAAGTAAACGGTAGCTCTAACTTTATACTAATACCTGAGAAAATGCATCATTGGAATTATATATGCTGTGCTTTAACTGCAACTGGCAGGGGTGCGATGAGAGCTGCGTTTGTGTGTCGCGCCTCAGGACCTGCGGCAGACATTAGTCCACACTCGTCTAATCACTTCACGTGGCACCCTCACCCCAGAGAGCAACACCTCCCGGGAACGCTCCCTGGTAATAGGGGTAAATTCAATAACGTTGCACAGACAGAGGGCTGTGTCCTGTGTGCTCTTATCTGTTCAGATGGAGACATCTGCCCCCAGAATCTTGTGCTCTTGTAGGGCTGGGCGTCTTCAGGGAGCTGTCCCGCTTTGTTGAGATACAGTAAAGAGCTCAGGCATCCATCATCGCTGAGACAGAACAGGAAGCTCATCAGCACTAATATCTCGCGGTTCCACCGCTGGGAGTTACAGGCGTGTGCTTAAAGAAGGGGGAAACAAAGATACTGCGAGCTAATAAAGGCACAGTGAACACATGAAAGAAAGTTCAGTTTGATGAAGTTAGAAGTGTGTAGAGGGAGGGCTGTCAAAGTGAAATTACTTTTCTGTATCATTCAGTCGATGTCATGGCACAGTTACTCCTCGTATCTTTCACTGGGAAACCACATCAAGTGGAGAGCAGAAAATGTGCGATGAGATCTCCTCTCCGTCCTCCTCTTGGCACCTTTCAGTGAGAAGCTGTGTTGCCTCCAATGCTTTTCATCCGCGCTGGATCGTCTTCAGCGACTGCTGCCTCGGCGCGGCCATTAAAACAGGAAATGGTACATTAATGCGTGGAGCGACGCGGCACAGCATGTGGGGAGAGAGGAGCGTACTTCCTGCCTCTGCGGCAAAGGAGGCGACGCCTCATCCAGAGGTTGGGCCATCATTATAAATAATCTCCAAATTGCCCTGCACCTGTCAGTGCGTGGTGAAAGCACAGCTTCCCTGGGGGATAATGATACCCTTGGAAACTGATAAATGTGCAATGCCTAATCGCAGACCTACTGCCTTCAGTTTATTCCTGGAAGCAAAAAAAGAGAGAGAAAAAACGAGAGACAGAGCACTGGTGAAAAAAAGAAGAAAAAAAAAGTATAAGGTCCTGCATAAGTTACAGGCCAATTGTGAAGCAAGTAACAAGCAAGCAAGACTTACAGAGTTTTTTTTCCCTTTCCTGTCATTCGATGAAGCAGTGGAGTAGAAGCCAGAACAGTGTGAGCTCTGTGTGCAAGGGTCTCAGTCACACTCAAGTTTACCTTTGCCAATCGCCTACCCATCCTCAGCCTCCGCGACCAAACAAAGGCATTGCCTCTATCCCATTCGGCTGTTGACTTAACCTCCTTTATCTCCTAAATTAATCTAAGGTGTGAGGCCAGATTAATTCCCTGTAGCTTCTCCCCACCCCAGCCCAGCTCCAGGTCTCTCCTCAGAGAGCAAGCCAAGATTAATGACCATTTGGAACCTGGTCTGCTTGGTTCACATTAATATTTAATTTTCCACTTTTATCTCCATCTCAGGAAAATAAAGAAAAAAGAAAAGAGAAAGGCTGGAAAGTTCTTGGTGGTGTGGCGCTCCAGTTTTGGGCCTATAGGAGAGAAGAGGAAAGAGTGCAGACAGAGACCATGGAGAAGCCTCGGCTGGGAGGTGAGGAGGGGGGGGGGGATCTGGATCTTTGTAGATATTTGTCAAGTGACCTTGTTGCCTGATAGCACCTCCACTAAAAGCCTCGGTGTCCTGGAGCCGATTCTTTAAATGTCAGCTTGACATTTCCTAAAAACTACCGACAGATTCCAAGCAGCTGGAATCTGTGGTATGTCATGGCTTAATTTATACAACTGGCTGACCTCACATTTGAAGATGAACTACAATGATGTATTTATGTGTCCATTTCATTTCACCATTGATTGTGTGATACTTGTGCAGTATATTTCAAACCTAGAAGATAGATACTATGGTGCACATTCATAATGCCCATTCAAATCTTTTCATGGGCTGTTATGTCCCAAGGCCAAAATTCAATTTTCAGCATTTCCTAATTGACCCAAGAGTTAACAGCAGTTTCCACTTGAGTAATTTAATTGGACAAGACACCTCCCATCTGTGCTGATACGTATCTATCTAATTCATGCAGCCCACTGCTTTGCAGAGCTAAACTGAGATCATTTTTAGTGTTCCCAGGCAACAGGTTTTGTTGGCGTCATTATTAAACTATTTTTGTTGGCAGAGACAATGAAACAGTTGAGTCTCAACTCGAGTAGTCCTATTTTCAGGAATCTACAGACTGTGTATAAGACTGTTGCATAAAGACACAATTCAGTTACCTACTATTTGCCAGGCCACTGTTAGATTAGATTAGATAAGATTGTCCACATCCGTCTCTCTGAGTCTGTGTAACCTACTAAAGGGTGAGCTGCCTCTTTCCTCTTCTCTATTTATTGTCAACCTAGAAAGGTTACGTTTTCTTTCCCTGTTTATTTTCATTTGAAGTTCTTAATCCTCTCACTTTTATTTGGCAGCATTTTGGTTTGGGTTAGGAATCATCTTGAGAGCAATCTTCCCATTTTATAAAACTAGTAAAGAAAGTTCTTGACTTTGAATGACTTTGAATAACTTCAAATAACGTCATGACTCAGGGAGCAGTGACCTGCTGCTATTTGCTGGACTCTTCTCTTCTCTTTTCCTATGTTCTCTTCTCTTCTTTTCTCATCTTCTGTTGTGTTCTTGCTTTCATTTCTTCTGGTCACGTTGTGGAAGTCAGGTAAATGCATTAAACACAACATATACCATCTGCGTGGGTATCAATGGTGAGCAAATGATTCACAATTCATCATGTCCGAGAAGATCTATTTACATCATTATCTTCTGATAAAGTTCAGTGCTTTCTGTTCAAGTCCCGTGGTACTTGATGCTGTGAGTGGTATTTTAAAGCAAAATGCCACTGCAGGTTAATGGCTTGGCTCTTTGGACTCGCAGTGTAATTACAGATGATTAAGGTATCCTAGACCTTCAAGAATCAACCCAAAATGATCATTTAAAATGAGTTTCTTAGATTCCAGTGCTACTTCTACAGGAAATGTGATTATTTCCTGGAAAGGATACGATACACGTCTTATGACCCCTAGCTAAAACAGCATATATACGTATATATATAGTAAACCATTGCTTAGTCAATACTCATCTGTGTATGCCAAATACCGAGTGCTTGGTAATTCAAGCCCTTATCCACTATATAATGAACAGAACGTGGATAATTCACTTTCATCATTGACTCTGCGCACCCACATCTGATGGAGACACTTACATGTAAAGAGTAAGATGGCCGCAGACAGTGACCCCAGACCATTATATCCTGACTTGCACACTGTCCATACCAATTACAGCAGATTTCAGATGGTCATGCGTGGAAATGCTGGAACGTCAGAGAGCGTTAAACTTCAAAGCTTAACTGATTTTAGATTTGTACCTCAGTGGGATAGAATCCATTATTCTTCCGGCGGATACACAAAGCCTTTATTTCTGATGCAATTCAGTAGAGGTGAACATTCATGATTTGAGCTTCACTTCAAGGTAGAACCTGAGAAACTGAATTATTAACAAAATTCTTAATAGAAGTTGATATGTGTGATATATGAGATGATATGTGTTCTGTAACATATCATCAACTGTGAATTAACAGTATTAAGGTCTATCTGACATGTCCACAATCTTTTTTTTTTTGCACCAAATAATCTAAAATAACATGATTTGGTGCAACATAATAATATTATATTATTTATAAAAAATAATATAAAATAAAATAATGTGAAAATGGATTTCACAGAATGGTGTTTTTTTGTATTCTGGATTTTCAATTGCGTTTTTCTCAACAGTGCACTTGGACCTTGTTAATTCTCAGTTGTGTCCGCTAGGTTTAGAGTAAGACTGGAACGTGCTCCATTTTCAAAAATTGATGATCCATCCCTCCAAGGATGGAGAGGAGAAGGGGAGAGCATAAGTGCTGTCTTTGTCCTGTTCTCTCATCTTTCATAGAGAAAGTAATCTCATCTGCCTGGGTAATCATTTGAGCCGCGTCAGTGGGGAAACGACCTTGTGACCTGTCGAGATTAAGATCGCCCTGAATTATTAATTTTGCCTTTATCAGGGGCCTCGCTGTGATGGGTAAGTGTGTGTGTGGGTGTGTGTGTGTGCGTGGGGGGTGTTCCTGGGTGTCAGATTGTGTGTGTTCAGGCAGCCACTTTTTTCTCCCTAGATAGAAGCTGGTCTGAGTCTAACCCAATCCCGGGCCAGATCTGTGCCAGATGCGTAGCCGCACTTGGACACGATGGCCGGGATCAGCAGCGTTACACTTCGTCCCCGTGGGAGCAGAGTTGAACTTGATTCAACTTCCAGAGCGTAACGTGATCCTCACCATTATCAGTTCAGTGTATCTATCTGAGCTGGCTCGTGTCAACAGGCAGATCTTCACACCAGCGCCCTGAGAGCATGACACAGACGCCTGCATCCACTGAAATTATCATTTCCTGCGATCGCAGAATGAGACATTCCATCTCTTATATAACGCTTTTTATATAATGCGTCACAGTTGTTTTTTCCCATCAGTCTTTCATAAGATCGACTGCTATTGTTCAAAAGAAATTAAGTATACACAAGTCGCAGCGCTTACTTCAATGCATCGTTAGTTTCTATTGTGACTCTGTCGCTTTGGGTCTGGTGAATTCATTTTAATGTATTCAGAGACCTGTGAGTAATGCCATGTTACAGACTTTCTTATTTGATTTCACTTCAATTTCCGTGGTACAACCAGGGGGGTTATTGCGTTGCTTACCCAATTAATCCTCAGATTATTTAAATGATTTGCCCAGGCATCTGTTTCAGATGGGATCACTATCACTACAAGCCCCCATTGGAATGTTTTCATGTTTTTAATGTGATGAAACGCGACTCGCCAGTTGTCCTTCTTAAGCCTGCTGTCACCTGTCCTTCACATGTAACGCTGGGAGAGGCAATGACCAAACATGGAGGTCTGGCAAGATTGTGCTGGACATTGTATGTAGTTACACACAGAACGGCAGCTTGTTCCTCATTGCTGGAGCTGTTTGTCTTACTAGGGGCCTCTGTGCAGGCGATGCTGGGTAGCATTACTACATTTTCAGAATCAATGATTGTTTGTTTATGTTGATGTTTGATGAGAATAGTAACTGCAAATATCTTATCCTGTTATGGTTTATAATGCACTTCAGGTAAGATAACATTTGGTTAAATCTTAGGCTGTCCGCATAGCACACCCTTAAAGATGTAGTTCGCAGTTTTGTAATTTCGAGAAAGGTTGTTGATATTTGAGCTCAACAGTCAATAGAATTACACTCTTCTCTTCCGTGCTCCTGAAGCACCATGTTAATTTGCTGTGATTGTTTAGGGCTTGGTCCTCGCTGTTATGTTTGTTTCTCATTTACAGAGCTTAGTATGAACACCCGACTGAGAGGAGCAATTAGCTGAATTTCACAAAAAGGGTATGGGATTAGAATCACGGACCACACCTTTAAGTACTGCAAAGCTCAATCACATAACATTCTAAGTCCAGTGGCCCTTTAACTTCTTCCCTGTTGCTGTGCAAAAAAAGGAAATAACAGTGGCAGAAAAAAAAGCATAGTCGCAGCCTTTCAGGCGTTTCGTATAAATGTCACCCTAAGGATGTTTCTCCCTTAGAGCTAAGGGAAAATGCTACATGCAAGCGTGAAGTACTGAAAGAGCCTCCCTTTCCCCACAGACACAGACGACTGGCCTCAAAGTGCGACTGGAGCCCTGGGGATTCAGAAGCGATGAAATAAATACGGTAAGCAGCACCGAATCACTCAGTGAATAATCCCCATCATTAACCACTGGTGCAAGAAGTGCCCATTTCCTCTCAATTCTTTTAATGTAACACTCAAGTATTAAAAAGTGGAAATGTTCCTTAGACCAATCCCTCCTGAAAGTAGAGAGGCACTGAATGAGATTTTTGTTTTGTTTTACAGCATTGTTTGAAAGACGTGCGCCGTTCTCAGCTAAAAGGTTATGAGCATTTTCAATCATGTCTTTTATGTGTAAACAAGGGACTGGGCCACACGCAAGCCCAGCCAATGGTACTCAACAGCGTTGCAAAAATCAGAAATTAACTCGGGTTAAAGCAGATACATGCAAATGTGAGTAAAGGCTCACCGACAACAACAAAGTCATCAGCCAGCAATAAAGTGGATTAAATGTATCGATCATCTTTGCATGAACTGCTTCTCCACACCACTCATCTTCATGGTTATACCTAGCGGGGGATGATGCGTTCTGCCTAAAAATGCGCCCGGCAGTCGATAGAAACAATCCTCCTAATTATTCAACAGTGTGAGTTGATTTGATTGACAAAAGGAGAGAAAAACAACTTTCAATCAGTAATCAGCACATCAGTGCAATCAGTTCAGCTCCTTTTCACAGCAAAATAATGTCATCCAAAATGCCCTTCACAATTAGTCGCAACACAGAACGTATGAAAATAGTCACGTAGTCTATACTTTGCTGAATCATTGTACTGCTGAAGAGACAGCTAATTTAAGACAATAGACACTTGGCATGGCATTATTGTCAGACATATCCGTATCAGTAGAGATACTCAGATGCCTGTAGTCTTGAGCGTGCAGTTAAAATTAATGATAGATGGAAGTTTCTCTCACTAAATCACCGAACAGTGGAATATTAAATAAGAGAGTTTATGTGCCATCAATTATTTCTCATCAGGCTGATAATGAAAACATGTCTAATGATGCAGTCTGTATCATGTTCAGGACTGTAATGTTTCTCATTTATCTAGAAATATTTACAGTAGCACATCTCTGATAACACGCACGAGAGCCAGCTGACTTGCTTAGTAATGGTAGAAACATTGCACTATTAAACTTGGGACTACTGTACCTCAGTGTATTGACATTGTTTTTTCTAAAGTTTTAATATTAGATACCTTCATGCTCTCTGACCACATAGAGCACTCAGAGTATAAATGGGAATGACTTGAAGTCATGGTCTGCCATCCCGTTCACACACTCCATGTTATCCCACTGGCATACTTGAAATCCAAGATATATACAGTATACCAATATGCCTCCAGGGAATAACACTGATAACCTTGTTTTGGTTAG
The DNA here is from genome assembly GCF_900700415.2 of Clupea harengus. Taxonomy (NCBI): domain Eukaryota; kingdom Metazoa; phylum Chordata; class Actinopteri; order Clupeiformes; family Clupeidae; genus Clupea; species Clupea harengus. The sequence goes on from NC_045165.1 coordinate 19,452,196, forward strand.
AAGTGAAACCTTGGTCTACTAGTTGAGGTCCAGGAACATACCCAAACACACACATAATCTTTATGCCCAGCCTTGACCCACGGCTCATGGGTAATATGCATGGCCTCAGAAACATCACCAAAGAGCTGAGCGCATTGATAAGGCATTCAGAGCACATACTCAGCTGTGGTGATGCCTCCCTTCCTTCACACGAGGCAAGAAGAGATCTGTCATGAGCTCCTCTGTCAGGGTTTATTACTTCCGCCTCGGATCAACCACAGACGTCAGTATGTAAAACATGAAGGAACCTTCATATCAGCGCTTTTTTTCCCTCACTGTGAAGGCTTCATACACATGCAAATGAAACTACAGACAAATACAGTTCACGTAAACACACACACACACACACACACACACACACACACACACACACACACACACACACACACACACACACACACACACACACACACACTTCTCTCACTTACCAGTTAACCTTCAGTGGACCTGCATAGGTGGTCCTTATATGTCTGTAATTGAACATGTGCATCATACCCCGTGAGGATCTTTTTAAATAGCACAAGGTTACACATCTTCTTATTATAAACAGTGAAGGTCACAACTTTACTCTAATAGTACATTTCCTGACCAATTTAGGACATTGTTAGGAGTGATTAGGAACATCTCTGCAGAAAGGTCAGATGAGAGGTGAGGCAAGCAATCTTGCTGTGCCATTCAATAGTATTTAATGAAAGCGGTTCAAAGCCACAGCATTTGACTTCCCCATTCCGCCAGTCAAACAGCCAGTGTGGGGACTCATCCGGTCTGTTTAAACACAGATAAAACCGATACAGTCCAAGGTCAAACGATAATTCTTTTGGCAAATAATGTTGGCTCCGGAACGAGGCTGAAACCAGCGATCAGGCTTTATGCTTATCATTTCCTGGCCATATAATCATCATAATTGCCTCTCGTGATGGGAGTGGTGTTGTGGGGATTAATTGGTTGGAAAATGTATCGTTTCACTGGCCATATGTACTTGGTCCACAAAGAGATGGCTTAGGTCATGGTGTGAATGACATGAGGAATCTCTAATACCTCTTTCAAACCGACGACCAGGGTCGGACAGGGGTTATTTGACCAATTTTCAACCCTTCTTTTGTCAGTTCAAACCAAGTCAGTCAGCACGGGTTTATCCCTGGTCATGACCTTTCAGACAAGAACCTAGGTCACAACCTGGGATAGATGCATAACAATTAGCTCACAGGCTGGAAAGGGCTGAGGGACAGCTGACAGTGGACAGCTAACATTATCTACTTTCTGCACAGAGCCAACAGTAATATCTGTCGCCATAATTACGCGGAAGAGGTTACTGTCTAATGTCCTGAGTGATTCATGTGGATTGTAACTCGTGTCATTTGCATTTGTAGGGTAAACTATGTGTGACTCAAAATGTACGCACCAAAGACCAATTTCCGACTCAGTTAAATCAACTGTGACAGAGTCAATTATAGTGAAATAAGGCCTTACGGGGCACTGAAATCTATGAAATGGCTGCACAATTGGTGTTTGATTTTTTTTTTGAATACGAAAAACTGCAGCCGACAGATCAATTCTTGCATTTTAGGAATGTATTTGAAACACTTAAAATGTACAAATTGAAAATGTGCAAATCATGCTTTCAAAACCCTGCTTTTGGTGCAGTGTGTTCAGGTGTATGTGCTCATAGCAGACAGTGTGCTAACATGTGTTGGCCCAAAATAACTTTTGGTCTGGTCTGGTTGGCAGCTGGTTGCTGTGAAGTTCCTCGCAGCTCTGGTACCTGTTCTGTGAAGGCGCTGGTGAAGAGCTGGGGAGCCACAGCTGTTCCATCATGGTTCTAGTCAGGGCGTCAGCCACCTGTTCCTTCATGGTTCTAGTCCAGGTTTCAGCCACCTGTTCCTTCATGGTTCTAGTCCAGGTTTCAGCCACCTGTTCCTTCATGGTTCTAGTCCAGGTTTCAGCCACCTGCTCCATCATGGTTTTCTTCTGCTTAGGCGGATGTACCGTGTAGCCTAGTAGCACAAAGAAAGAAGAGTAATTAGATAAGCTGAAACATAAATATTTGTTATGTAACGGGAAACAATGAACAACTGTGTACTGTGATAATGCATATTTCCTCTTACCACTCGATTGCAAGGGGCATGTAGTGTCCGACAGACATGTAGTGTCTGACAGGTCTATCGCCTTTAGTCTCTGATTAAGTGGCCATGTCTGACATCTCATCTCTCTCCCTCTCATAAGCCTCAGAAGTTAATGGTGATGGTGATAGTGATGGCAATGGTGTTTCTTCTCTGGCCAGTCTGGAGCTGGAGGATAGCTGATGTGAGGGCATTATGTCAGATCATCGTACTGCCAGTCCACTCGCCCAACAACCACTATGGTTTTTACAGTAGTCATGGACCTTGGTGTAAATTGTCTTGAGTGCCTTGAGTTTTTTGTGACTGGCTAATACCTCTCTGATTCAGCAGCCTTATTATGTGCACATAGGCAATACTGTTCCTCGCGGCCTCCTGATCTCTTCCTCAACATCACCACATTTGGCCAGGAGCTTGTGCACTTTGAAATCTTGCCAGACCTCCATGTTGATCCAATTGTCCTTTAGCACCAGTATGTTTGACAACAATTCCTGCTGGCTTTGTTTATGGGCAACGGCAACCTGTGACAATTGCCTCACGACTGTGCGCCCCCTTTTGCAACCAATGAGATTAATTTGCCCCCCCGGTTCATAGAAACCCAGGTGCTGCCATGCCACATAACCCGACCCCCCTCTGAGAAGCCAAAACGGACAACACGGGTTGACCCTTTCAAATACAAAATCAACTCTGGGTATAACCCTGGTTGTACCTCGGGTTGATAGGGGTGTAATATGTTTGGAATTCTCGGTGTGGAACATAGTCAATGTGTAATTGACATTTTACTTACATTTTGCTTCCTATTTGCTGCCCACTGCCTGCTGTGTCCATAAATAATTTATTTTCAGTGTATTGACAAGATGATTAGATTTTGTCTGGAGAAGATGAATATATTACACAGCCCCTCATCCATACGTTGCATTTCATAAGCAAGCAAATGTCAACAGACTACTGCCCTGTAGTAATGAGCTGAAATTGCCCAGATATGTTGGGAGAAACAAAATCCTTTACTTTGCTAATATTGTATGGAAGTCAAATAACCCTTAAGGCATGCTTGTACCTCATTCTTATAATTAAAGACTCACTAGTGAAATTATATCCTGTATCTGTTTAAAGTGCTTTCCTGGTTTTATTCTTTTACTTTCTTTTATTTTTTGTATTGTTTTATTGTGTATATGCCCCCTTTTATTGTTTTATCCATTATTGTTTTGTATTTTGTACTGTCTGCTGATATGCAAAGCACTTCGAGCTGTATAGGGAATATTGTATTAAGTGCTATACAAAGAAAGTGTATTATTGTTATTGTTATTGTTATTATTGTTTTTGTAATTATAAACTTTAAGATGTCATCGTAGACCCATGCTGAGTCGACTTGAATGAACCTTGACTGATCCGGCCCTGATCGGGCACAGAGCCGGCCCTGATCGGGGGTCGATAAGTTCCCAGACCTTCTGCTTTTTGGGTGATGTCTCTTTAAGACCTGCAAGTCTCTTCTTCTCCTCCTTGGCATGACTAATGAAAGCGAAGGCATGACCCCTCCAGCGACCTCTCTGTAATGTATGCACAGTGGCTTTTTAGCTCGTGTTTGTTTTGATGCATTCTTAATGTGTTATTCACCCGCCCTCATGTGTAACTGATTGAAATTATTTTAATATTTCCAAGACCAGATATCTCATTTGAAATTCCCGTCGAGTACCCCCACGGCAAAGCATGATCATTAATGTCACTGTCTTCTTATGCTTTCGAAAAAAATAATTGGTTATTACAGTGGGTAATATATAAAGGGGAACGTTGGAGGGGATAAAAAATTTAAATATCTCAATTTTAAGTTATCCATTGATGTTGCTCATTCACAAGACTATGGTGTTCTAGTCTCACTTAATCTAATGTCAATTTCATGGCCGTTCTAATAAATAAAGTGCACAGATGTGAATCGAATCCAATTTCAAGACACTGATGAACACAACTTTAGAGTGGCACGAAATTTAATTGTTTGAATTGCGTCCTGTCTCCCGCGGCGGCACCCACTTCTGTTCTTGGGTGAGTTTGTTACCGTGACCTTATGAGGGTCCATGCGTGTCCACTTCTGTTCTTGGGTGAGTTTGTTACAGGGACCTTATGAGGGTCCATGCGTGTCCACTTCTCCCTGGAGCTAATCAGCAAACAGTACCTTAAGAGTCATACAAACATGTAGTAGTATTAGTTTCAGGTATAAGTTCGTCTCAACATGCGCCTAAAACATGCCATGGTATGTACGGACAGACCACACATGGTTAAAACCACATTTTGCGTGCTGCAAGACATAGAATGCAAATTGTGCTCTTCTGACTTTCTGGATATGCATTCGTGGGAGGGTCGTAGGAAAAGTTGGAGTTTTGGGCCTTTTTAAAGCAGGTGTAATTCAGGTGAAGCCCGTGAACAGCAGACACATGGAGTAGTCCAATTTGTACCACTGTAGTTGAGATCAAAGAAAAAATTATGACACAATTTTAACAGTGTCATGATAGCCGACTTCAAAACCAACCACATATGACAATTTAATGTAATATTACACATAAAGCTGAAGCTAGTTTGATTTTTGGGCCTGCCATGGCATGTTTCAGATTATGTTGTCTTGGTTAATGTCAAGTTGTCATAAGAAAGATATTTACAGGTTTTAAAGTCTTGGTTAATGACAAGTTGTTATAAAAAGGTGTTAACAGACAAAGACATCCCAAACAATGTCAACTTGACATTAAAAATGACATGATTTACCCAATGACACTTAGTGACAACAGTCATAAACATTCATAAAGACTCCTTCATGTTCATGACAGATGTCATGCCATGGTTATGAGGGTGTCATGTCAGGCTTTATGCACACCCCTTCAAATAAATGATTACCCTGTCATTTATAGATATAGATTCATTCCAAATATTTTGTGAATAACAACAACAATCTTTTTCCTAAAAAGAGAAAATAATCTGATTTACAGTAATTGTGTTTGACCCACAACACATGATGGGACTAAGTGGCCATTGCATTAGAGCCATTTCTGACTAATTATAATCATAATATTTATTTTCAAGCACACTCCTAGCTTCAGCAAAACATCTTGAGAAACTATTGATTGTTAATCAGTGGCACACATCATTTTAAGATGATTTGAACTAAACTGAAATAAAGCTGATTGCTGAGCACACACACCAGGTACATTTTTCAATTTGCCAGCAAAACCTGTGAACGCTACTGAAAGTCAATGCTATTTAGCATTTATGCCTCCGCTCTCTGTTTGTGAATATTATGGCCATCCAATAATAATTCATCCATTTTACATGAGGCTATTACGGTTAATGTGACCGTTAACAATTATTTACACACATTTTGCTTTGTGGGACATAAAACAAATATGATAAATCATATTGATGTGTCCTCTGTGGACCACCGGTGACTTCTTTCTTCCAATCTGGAATAGCAATCTGGTGTACTGGATATCTCACGGCTTGTGTCCTCTCTTTAGTGCCCGATGAGAGGAACAACTGAGATTGTAATGTACAGCCACATTTGTATTTCGTTGGTTATCTTGGGATTGTGTGGTGCCTCCAAAAGAGGACACATTTGGGAAGCATTTATCACCTCGTTGATGAAAATCGGAAGGTGTGCATGTTTGAATTCAAACAAGGTGTTTTCTATCGGCAGATCGACTGTTCAGATCTCAGCTGCATAGTCTAATATCCTAGAGAGGAATGAGGTACAGTACTTCACAGGGAAAGTGAGGACAGATCAGTCACACAGATAAAAATCATAAATAATGACCAGACACTCACTCACACTCTTCCTCTCTCTCACTTTCTTACTCCCACTCTCCCTCTCTTTCTCTCTCAGTTCCTCCCTTTCCATCACTCCGTTACTCTCATCTCTCTCCTTCTGGCTGTGGTGCTCTCCCCCTCTTCTTCTCTCTTTTCCTGCTTCCTTCCTGTGTATCTCTCTATCCTACCCCCCATCTCTCTCTCCCTTCCTCTTCATCCCTCCCTCCCTCTGTATCTTCTCTTGCTACCTTTCTCTGTATCTCTCCATCATCCCCCCATCTTTCTTTCTCTCTCTCCCCCTCTTCATCCCTCCCTCCGTCCCTCTGTATCTATAGCTCAATCCTCATTCCCTCCCTGCTCCCTGTGGTAGACTACAGTTGTGTGTGCTTCAGGCGGGCATTCACAAACTGCAGGCAATTCTGACAGCCTCCACCTGAGTGTCGCTCCCAAGATGAAAGCCCATATTTCTCCTCTCAAAGGAAGGACACATGACGGTAACTCTTCTCAATTTGCACCACAGGGGCAGAGGGACACTTCCCCTTCTCGCTGGTCTCATTATGTGTAAGGACCTGAGAGTATGAAACTGTGCTGGGGCCATGGCTGTGTGGCCATTGATCACGAGGTCCCAGGTGCTCCTCACGAGCAGGCTTTTCTGATCTGTGAGTCCTGGCAATGCACCGTGACCTGGTGCCCCCAGCAATATGAGACAGCTTAGAAGCATTAATATTTCAGTCAGAGATCCAGGTCTCCTCCTCCACACCGCATCACACTTCTGGAGAACGCTAAGACTTCTGGGCAAACTTTATGCATGTGTGTAGGAACTCAGCCTGATGTACGAGTTGCTCGTTTGTAAACTGATAGCGTGATCACTGAATTTCAGTCTTCTCTTTGTTCTCTGTTTCTCAACTTGGCACCCTCAGGTCCACATAAAGTAGGTGTCTACTGTATAACTTTAAATTATTTGTTTGTTTGGCTTTCTGCTCTAAAGGTTGTAAGTAGTACATTTTATGATCACCCTGCTGGAATGGCTGCAGTTCCCCTATTCAGTAAAGTTTAAAACTGAGCTACAAGTGTCTCTTCATTCAACTGAAAGAAATGCTGGTGCCACTGGTCTTCCTCTTCAACCTTCAATCCGCTGTCCCCTGGCCGGTTGCCTGAAGTCCGTGCCCTGGTGTTACCAGCCCGAGCTCTCCGCCGGCATGTGGCCAGGCAAAGCGGCGCCGTTGCTTTGTGTTGTGTGTTTGCGGCACGTCATCCTCGCTGACAGGCATACGCCGCCGCACAGCTGCCGGCTGTTCGCCTGGCAGTCAGAGCCAAAACCAGATGTGGGCGGCCATTTGGTGTGTGAAACGCAAACACAGCAAACGCCATCCACCATCTGGCCTGCTGACGCCAGTGTGTGTGGGGGCTGTGTGTGTTTGTGTGTGTGAGAGTTTTACAGCACTGTATGTCCTCAACACCTTCGTCTACCATTGGGGAGAGGAAGGTCCCAAGGCGCAAATCTGACATCTTCCGCATGCAAATAACATGAAGCAAGTAAGAGTCCATGACAGAGACTGCCACCTCCCTGGGTGGTACAGCGCTAATGTTTTTTTGTCAAGGCTAGCAGACCATACTGTGTTTTGATCACACTTTAAACAGTGCTGGTCTCGTGAAGTATAGGCTATACTCCCTCCACATTAGAATTGCATTAGTGAGAGGTCCCCCCCCCCAAATGTCATCTTAAAAATCCTTTACTGTCTTAGTGTCTACAACCTGCCATGCCATGAACTGTTCCTATTCGTTGATTTTCACAGTGGTTTTGAAGAGAATAGAGATCAGATCAGCTATCATGAGTGATCCAGGGAAATGGTAAGGTGGTGGGTTACACTGTAGGTGAGCCTTGTGGCGTGGTCTGAGTTGGCATTACAGTATAACAGGAGGTGAGACCTGACACACAGCCTTACTGCGTCATCACCACACACCAGAAGAGATGATTCAAGGTGACAGTTTGAAGGTGACGTTTATGAATAATTACTGAATGTTTTAAACATTCATGCTTGTAAAATTATACGACATGCAAAAGAATATTACATAATGTAACATTACAACAATGAATGCATTTTGTATGTATTTTCATTCGTTTTTGAAATGATCACATTTTCTAGCATTTTCCAATCACTCATAACTAGCTTGACTTTTTACTTCAAAATACAAAAATGTGACCTCAGTCTCCTTCGCATGTTGAACTTAACTGAAAGACTGAAATCTGCTTTTATACCATAGGAATAGGGATTATGAAAATAGCTTAACTTCCCTCTCTACAACTTTGAAACAGAAGGATAAAGACGCATATAATGTACATACACTCTCTCTCTCACACACACACACACACACACACACACACACACACACACACACACACACTGCACATACATTTGTCAAAGAATATTATCAGCTGTTGTATAGGATGATAATGTATATTTCCAGCAGGTCAACCCTACATCCTTTGCTCTATGCTGACACATGCACTGATCCACTAAGAGCCAGCATGTGAGGAGCATATGTTTATGTGTACAATGAAGGAATGCATAACAGGGACAGGTGCTTGTCTGTCTCCTCGCGCAGGAGCCCACCTGACAGGAATCAGACAAGAGGGAAAATACAATCATCCTAACGAGGACCTAACATGCAGCCACTGTGCACAAACACTGCAGCATTTTAATGCTAAATATTTGGGAACACAGGTGGGTGGGGAAGACAGTGTTAGAGGGGATGTTCTGGTATTTTAAAGTATTAAAGTGACTGTAATATAAGTCACAGTGCAGGGGTAGGCAATTATTGTCTCTTTGTTCAGTGGAGGAAGATGGTTTGATAGCCACAATTCATTCAAATGTCAGCGTAGCTGCCTGTTGACATGCACTCATGGCCCTCAATCTCAAAGAAGAACACTGATTCTGGCATTTACAGAGAAAATGACAGTTCAGTGGGGCAAACCCTTGTGTTCCTTGGAGTAGTTGTGACAGGCAATTAGTGTGAACAGGTAGGTGGTAAAACCTGCTAGGCTCTAGGCCTGCCGCACCTCCACCGGTGCCCTTTGGGCTAGCTGCGGGGTCGTCAGCCGGGGACCACCTTTCACAGATGTTTCGCCCCTTATCCCGGAACATCTCCTGGTGGCGGGGCAGTGAACAGGGACGTCTCCCAGTCACCCCCCGCAGCTAGCCTTTCTCAGGAGTTGCTCGCTCCCCATGCCTTGTCTCCTTAACCAAAGCCAAAAACTTGCCTTCTCTGCTTCCTCAGACAGCTCTCTGGTGGCTTTGTGTAGCTCCTTGCCCCTCAGCCCTAGCTCTTTAAGTACTAGGTACTACAAGTGTAGCTCTGTAAATCATTTTAATGTTTCTAATTGTGAGCTCTGTAAATCATTGTGATGTTTCTAATTGTGAGCTCTGTAAATCATTGTGATGTTTCTAATTGTGAGCTCTGTAAATCATTGTGATTTTACTAAAAGATGAGTCTGCTTTCACGTGCTCCCACCCAAGCAGCCTATGTGAAATGAAGTAGCCCCAGAATGGCACAGGAAACAGGTGGAACAGGGTGAAGGCCGAATTCTAGAATAGCTATTAGACACCACACACAATAGTGCAGACACTTGCTATGATAGTATGGTAATAGAAAAGCAGCCATTTTAAACAGTCCCCCAGCTGAGATAAAACAGGATTTTGGATGATGCGTGGCTGAAGCATTTTCATTCCACAAAATGTATTTTGCTGCTACACTTGCAATGCATAATGAAGGGTATGACTCCTTTTTTCCTGCTGGGTGTCTAACAGACCTTTCAGATGTTTGGGCAAACTATGGCTGCAGCACTGAAGTTATAGTTACATCAGTCCTTTCATTCAATTCAATTCAATCTAAAGGCAATCTAAAGGACAATTTTGTATAACTTTGTAAGAACATTAGGACCAAACAGCAGATACATAAGACAATTATTTAATTAAAAAAAGTGAAATGTTGAATGAATTAATAATGTATATAGTTGGTGTATTAGTAGCAAAAGTAATATAGCTGTCAACAATGAGTTGATAACAGTTTAATCACTGTCTTTGTCAATCTTTATCGTGGAAACAAGTAACACTTGACTATATATGATAGACTAGTTCAGATTTCTTGACGTATGGTGACATACAGCTTTATGCCATAGACCCCTGCCATTTTAGTTGTACACAGGAAAACATGTTATATACCTCGTGCTATTGGTTGGGTCCTTCTACATTAGCTGTCTATGATTTCACGAGTATTTGTGTTGAATGCTTGTTGTCTGGTGTTATTTCAAAACACTGTGCTCCCAGAAATCAACAGCAGACTCACACTTTGGCACATGATTTGTTTTTGGAATTTGAATGAGGTCTGTGAAATGCCTTTTAATAATCGCTCCCATGAATATGATTATAATGGACTGCCACATTGTCTCCAGTGATGTAAACCATTTATTTTGATCCACTACATTAAACTAATAATGTTTCTTCAAAGCTATTTATCTATAAAATTTCCAATCTGTTCCAATATGTTGGCAATTATTGTTCTCTATTTATTTGACTGGCTATAGTTTCACATTTTACCTCAGCAGAGAGACATGATTGAGGGGATTGGGTATACTGTATCTTACTGATATCTTCAAAATGATCCTTCATAGTCATTTACAGTATATTGATTGCAACATACATACATAACTGTGAAGGACATCCTTTGAAGGACATTTCAACCTATAACAGTAAGAGACATAAAAACACCATTGTTGAATCTAAAACTTAAGCCCTGAAAGACCCAGAGCCATAGACAGGGATGGGCAAAAATACATCAAAATGTACTATCGTATAAGATTCAAAATACTCCAAATACTCCAAAATTTGCCAAATAAAATACAACATACAGCAACCACGACATAAACTACCGTATTTCGTATGTAAAAAAATATATATATACAGTATATATACAGTATATATATATTTCCAAGGCAACATGACATCATATCGCAAACCTCCCCTCTACATAGGCATACTTGATTATTTGATAAGATTTGACAGCTTTTCACTGCTTAACAAGGCCCGTTACAAATCTGTTTTGAGATGTACTGTATCATGATGGGCAGTATTCCAGCCAGCTAGATGACCACAGCCACATCAAGAGGGCAAAAAACATGCATCAATTTCTTGTCATCTTCTTGTCATTTAATCAGGGAGAGCAACAAATACCATCAATGCCTGCACCCTTTCGAAAATTTTACATCAAGGTGACTTGGTCTGCGCCGCACTAGCAAACACAAATGTAGTTGTTTATACGTTTATACGATTTTGTTGAGCTTGTTGTCTGGACCATAAATTTGGCCTTTACACTGAATCAGAGAACACACATGGGGCATCAGTCTTTCAGTTCCCATGTGTCTTAAACAAGCATGGGCAAAGCACTCAGCACAGCGGTCTATCTCCCAAACACGTGTGCAGATGCAGACATCATCATGTATACAGTAGACACCACTGTCTCATGAAGAGAAGTACATAAGCACCTTTGTATCTGCACAACCATGGGGGTTAAATCACACACACAAACACACGCGCGCGGGGGCAGCACACACGCATGCACGCACACGCACACGCACACGCACACGCACACGCACACGCACACGCACACGCACACGCACACGCACACACACACACACACACACACACACACACACACACACACACACACACACACACACACACACACACACACACACACACACACACACACACACACACACACACACACACACACACACACACACACACAATACCTGCATACACTTCATGTTAGACCTCAGCTGGGGAGCCATGGGGAAATAAGATGAATGGGAAACGTCACGCATGATCATGTGGTTCAGGGTTCATTGTGGTTTTGTTTGTTTCAGTGGATTTCCACTCACGCTATGATGCTTGTTCCATAGACTGACATGCAGAGGTTAAAAAGGAACAAAATAACTAGTTCCTTTTTCTGTCTTTAAATCATTAAAGACATTATATTTGACAAATAACTACACACACAAACACAGAGACACACAAACACACGCACACACGCGCACACACACACACACACACACACACAAACACTCACACACACACACACACACACAAACACTCACACACACACACACACACACACTCACACACACACACACACACACACACAAACACTCACACACACACACACACACACAAACACTCACACACACACACACACTCACACACACACACACACACACACACACACACAACATTCGGTGGATGAATGCTCTGATATTACAGGAACCACAAAGAAGACAGGAAGAAAAGGTCGTAGGTCATGGTGAATGAAAAGTTTCAATTTTCCTTGATCTAGCGCATCCTTTCAATCCTGTGATTTTTGTCAGATAAACAGCCAAAGCAATACATTGCAAACTTAATAAAGGAGAACATACCCGTACACACACACACACGTACACACACACACAGGTACACACACACACACGTACACACACGCACACACACACACGTACACACACACGTACCCACACGTACACACACACACACACAAGTACACACACACACACACACACACGTACACACACACACATACACATACACACAAACACACACACAGACACACAAAGGACATACTAAGTTGGTCAACCACACCATGCCATGCTAGTTTCTGTGATGTTATGTAACTCTAACGGTTATGTTGGCTGTTACTGAGTTTCGGTTGAAAACCTTGTTGGCTGTCCCTGAGGATGGAGAGGTGACAACATAAATAGGCTCTATGAATAAGGGCTCACAGCTTGGGCAGCGGCAGGTGTCACAGGTCCACAGGCTAAACTGTCTGCTTTCATGGTGAGATGTGTCTAGCAGATGTAAATCTCATGTAAATGAACCACAGCTGTGACCTCTACGATGACATCGCCAGGCCTGGTGTTCGTGCCATAGCGTTGGCGGAACTGCTGGGAGGATAAAAGTGGATAAACAAGCAGAGTTTACTTCACGTGTGTGACGGCATGTCACTTGCTCGTCCGATGTTTACAGCTGTTTGGAGGGCGGCGAAAGGACATAGGAATATTATCACACTTCGGAGTCGATGCCTTCCCAGACTACTGCTCTAATTTAAATTAACGAACCCAACTAAGCAGAAGGTGAATGCTGAATCTTAATTAAATTTCTTGGATACAGCTGGACTTTAATTTATCATCATCGGAGGAGATCACGTTCTCCGATGTTGTTGAGGACATTGCGAATGATGGTGGATAAAACACGGCAGTACAGCTGTTTCAGATGCAGCGAAAGGCCTCTTGCATGGGTATCATCACACAAATCATGTCAAAGTACCTGAATGCATAAACTCTTTTGTGATGTTGTATAGTGCTACTTCTTCCTCACATCATTACAATGTCAAAGCAGCTTTGAAGTCAATAATCACAGTCATTTGACTATATTCAAACTTTCTTATTTTGTTCATCATTGAGTGAAAGCAACAGTGAACATGAGTGATCAGGTGATCAGTCAGGTGACCAAGGTTCTGTGTGGATATTTATCATTCCAGCAATATCACCTGTATCACTCCTTTTTTTCCTGCTGGGTGTCTAACAGACCTTTCAGATGTTTGGGCAGACAATGGCTGCCGCACTGAAGTTATAGTTACATCAGTCCATTCTGTTCCACCAGGGTTGACTCAGACCTGTGAAGATGGCACAAACAAAGGGCTCACATCTATATTGCATGAATGTATTTGTCTATCATCCCATAACAAAGTTCAAATTTGGTGAACTTTGAACTCTGAACTCTGAATTAATAAAACACAAACTTTGTAAACTCTAAACTTTACAACGATGGAGGATGTAGCCTGTTCTCAAGTTATTTTGTATATGTGTGTTGTGAGTGTTTCCTTCAAATGTTGGGAAACTTCCACCCACGAGGAGATCAGCATGATAGACATGATCCCAAACTTGAGATGTTTTACAGTGTGTCCATCACCTTGAAAACGGGTGACGTCTTGCATTCTAAATTCTTAAATCTCCATTCTAGAAGGCAGCCTGTTCACCAGCTCATCTGTTGAAGGTCATAGGCCATCGGTGGAGACAGGCATACTAATCACTGTTCTGGGAACTAATCTTGTCTACATGAGTCTTTCTCCTATTGCTGGACCCCAGATTCATTACAGAGAGATGTGATGAATTTCATAACGGGTAATGACCAAGCAAGTTGTTGGGTAATGTCTTACATTAAGGTCATCTTACTTTACAATAGTGAATGCATTATTTAACAAGCACAACTCAACAGACCCTTCTGGTATTCATAAACAATGTGTAATCTGAAATGCTGAGAGTTATGGATTGTTTATTTTAAAGATATAATTTCAGATTTCAACACAATATAATGTATTGGACACCAATAACTTCAAAATTAGCAAAAAATGATGTAATATTCTGTGTTGTAGTTATGCTTTGTTCAGTATTACTGAGCTATTGCCAGCTACTAGTGCCTGTTATTAATGCCAGTCTTTTCAAGCAATCTTTTAATCAAACATCTTTTGAGAGTGTACTAATCGAATGTGTTGTTTAATTGATACTCTACCAGTGTCTGTCAGATGTCTTGATGAATTAACCCAATCCACTCCTTTTATTTGGCGGTGACCGACAGTCATGTAGGGGTAAGGCTTCGGATTATCAGTCGCGTGTCGAGTTTTGGCAAGCCCTCTGTCTCTCACGTTTTCATTTATCAAATTACAATTGAGCTGCATTGATGGCTCCTGCCTCTACCACTTATCCTGTCAAGCTGAATGTGCATGGTATGCTCTTATACTGATTGTGGCATTCTGAATCAGTCTGCTCTTTCTTTCTCCCTCTCGCTCATTACTGACAGTGGTCTATACGTTTTGCGCTTAATGTGGCATGATGGGGTGCATATAGTACTATAGAGTTACCATTTGAGGTCTCGCCATTAATGTTCAAATGGCAGTTCTCCAGACCTGTGTTTGAGCCACCCTTTCTGTTAATGAGGGGGTTAACTGCTGAAGAGTGACTCCTCAGGCCTCTTGATTATGCCGTTTTAAGGAGAACCGGACTGACAGAAATGTCTCGACTTCACTATTGAAAGGTTGACTTGTGAAACCGGGTTTATTTTAGGCTGGGCTGACTAAGGCTAAGCTCTCTTCCCTGTCATTAGCTGAACCTATGCTAAGCTCATCAACACCCATCTGTAAAGTGTCTTGTGTGAGATGGCTGAGATTGTGCTGCACCTTCTGCACGTATCACTGAATCCCCCAGGCCCCTTGACAGGACGGAGAACATACGCCTCACTGATTTACTTCTACAGGCTCTCGGAGGAATAGTTCACTGTTACTGTCCTTTTTTTCCCCTTGAGTTTTGGGTGTCTGATTTGTGAGGTGAAAAAAAGTTTTGCTTCACTTTCTGGGTTTAAATATAGGTGTTTGTTTTCAAGCTTAAATGTCTAAAATGTCTCAAAATGCCATTTCAGTTGCATAACGCTTAACGTTGAAGAGATGTGTCATGATGCCTGATGACATCAAGCACATCAGTGGATTTGCATGTGCCAAAATATTCACTTTATTCCATCAGGCTCTCTGCAGCCACCTAAACTGATATCAAACATCGGAGATTGATGCAAAGCAATGCCAACGAAAGGAGCCTGCCCTATGCATCTGCAGAGGGATCTACTTAGGACATGGCCAATTGCTTTCCAAGGACAGACAGAGAGCCATGGCCTAACTTTGACTGGCTGATCTGACAGTGACATATCATCCCGTGACTTGTTGCTGGGCTCAATATTGAGACTTATCTGCTCCTTCAAGACAAGGCTGCCTCTATTTCAAACGGCTGTTTCACACAGTCATATGTGCCCAGCATAACATTTACCAGTACATTTAGGACCAAATGGCACATGCTGGAGTTAAGACCATCAATATACGCACCCACAGTCAGACAGTCTATTTTCTTTTATTATCTTCCATTAATCTTCCGATGGAATATCAAAATAGTTCCTGAGCTCTTCTCTTTTTTGGGGGGCTGTGGAACTGTCTTCGCCTCTCTGCAGGGACTCTGCCTGCACATTTTGAGGTAGAAGCAGAAGAGAATTCAGCCGGAAACGTCCATTTGCTGATCACTTAAGGTCGTTGATTAAATCAGCGCTAAAATAAGAACTGTTTTAAATAAGTGCTTTGACAAGAGGTCAGCGCAGCGTGTCAGGACTCAACGAGGCCGCAGCCCCCGTGGCTCTGCGTGTTATGATAGATCAGGGGCTCCAAGTTATCAAGGTGGGCACGTCTTGTTTATCGATTCTCCAGCTGGAGAATTAAGTGCACCATAAATCTACTAGCCACACTTTTGCAGTCTCAGCTGGAAGAAAGACAAAGAGAGAGAGAGAGAGAGGGAGGAAAGGCGGGAGGAGAGAGAAAGAGAGGGAGGGAGAGAGTGATGTGGAGAGAGAGAGAGAAAGGGAGGAAGATAGAGAGATAGAGTAGGCAGATGGAGGGAGAGAGAGAAGGAGAATGAAAAAGAAAGAAAAGCAGGGAGCAAGAGAGAGAAAGAGAGAGGGGCAAGGAGCAGGTGCCTGCCACTGCATAACTCATCCTCCCTCTCTCCGCATTGAATGTTTTCTGTAACGAGGAAATGTGATTTGAATTATATCCTCTATTGTGGAGAGCCATTCAATTCAATCATATGATTGCGTGTACCCGACTGCCAACTAACCTCTGCCTTTGATCGCAGACAGCACCCATCAGTTTTTCAGTGTGGGTGGGCTGGGAGTTAGAGGATGGTGCTCAGTTTGTAAAGCTAGCTAGCAAACTCAGAGGCTCAGATGATGACACATTACAATATATCAGCAAAGCAACACATATCACAGTATAACAGTATACCAACATACAAACAGCCAAATATATTGCACTAATACAGTGTTACAATATATCAACATGGGAACAGCCATAGTTATCTACAAAATCAATTCAGTTGATGGACATCATACAAAAATGTACAATCCTAGTTAGTTCAATCATAGCACATGGCTGGACATGCAGGCCATAAGACTGCCAATGCAACTGGCTAAACCCATAGTGCTCCTGCCCCAGTGGCAGAACAGCAAGGAGGGGTCCAGCAACCTGCCTCTGTGCGCTGTTAGAAAAGTTACTTGAGAGTGTGGAAGATTTCCCCTGCTGAAGGAGAGTGCCCTGCTTCTAAAGTGTGAACTTAGTGGCTTCTCTTTATCTGTATTCCTGGCCAACTCCACTTACCTTAGCAGCTGTCAAAGTCCTCCAGTGGATGGGTGCACAGGCAGCAGCTCGCCACACCAAACACTCAGCCAGCATCGGCGGCACCATACAGGGAAGTCAGGAGTATGTGTACGGTGTACCTCCACTGACTACAATACCCAGACAGCATCCACAGACGGAATGCCGAATCCCCCAAAAACTCCCATGTGATAAAAAAGTGCTGGAGCATAACTTTAGAGGAAATGCTGTGTTCCAAAACTGAAGTTGTGATCTGTTACAACTGTGTTTTTAGTGGACTTCATAACAAATCACTTGAATCAACAGCCAGCGTGCTGGGTTTTAATATTGCTCATATTCGTATTGTTTGTTTGGCTTATTAAAGACATTAATGGTGGATCCCTAAATAACGTCCATCTGTATGCAGGGCTTAGCCATGGCATTTAAATGAATGCCAGCGCTAGACAGCATGACATTATAATTGTGATGACATTCTGTCAATGTTGTGGAGAACATTCGCATCATAATCATGACCTCATTTTTGTTTATGTTTTGATGTCTTCATTCAGACATCATTAGGTGTGTACTATATATCAGGTCATGTTCAACATCGGATGATAAATCAAGTATGAAATATTTATTTCTGCCTCTCAGAAATGTTCATTCTTAAGAGTGTCAAGCGTACCTAAATATATTACAACCAAAAACATTACAGTTTTTCTCAATTGCTTAAAAATATAGTAGCAAAAAAAATATTTCTTTATTTTTTCTAAAAGTGCTGTAGCCTATACATCACAGCAAACACAACTGGATGTGTTACAGTTTTTCTCGATTTACACACATTTAGCAGATCATGGGGCAACTTACAGTTTTTCTCAATTGCTTACACACATTTTTTGAAAGCATACCTCATTTTCTCAAAACTCTAAACACAAATCCCAAAACTACACACACAAAATGCAAAACCCTACATATCTCCTACAAAATGCTACTTTGCCTTCAAAACAATGCTTTGTCTCCTCTAAATGGTATTTTGTGTTCAAATGACACACACAGACCATCATATGAGTAGACATTTCTAAGCAATCATTGAACACTGATGTGCTTAATGGAAAACACTACTATGAATGGGAAAACACCAGTATGAAGGCCTTATCAGAAGCATTATGCCTTTTTATGTTCAGTGTTACTGTACGCTTACTCCTGTTGTAAAATATAACTGTATAATGTTTTTACTGAAATATAAAACAACCCACAATATATAGTAGCAAAAAAAAAACTGTCTTTATTTTTTCTAAAAGTGCTGTAGCCTATACAACTGGATGTGTTACTGTAATGATTTGCACAGAACAAACAATAGAAAATAGGCCAGTACAGTCAACAACACTTTGTATTTGTTTGATTGTTATGTATTATTTTCCAGAACCATATTGTCTCCTGTTCAGCCATCAAGACACGCTCCCTCCCACCACACCGGGTAATCTTTCAGTTCTTCAAAATATACAAATACAGTACAATGTAAAATACATTCAAACTAGTGTTTTCCTGTCATTGTAGTGTTTCTTACCTATTCTCTCTTCTGAATGTCCGGAGAATGGATACAACTGAGAAGCGGCTTATGTTTGGTTGAACCCTCTGGCCAGCCTCCTGTATGGTCAAACCATGGTTGACCACATGGTCGACCACAGTGGCCCGAATCTCATCAGAGATAATGGCTCTCCTTCTTGCTCTTCCTCCTCCTCCTCCTCCTCTTACTCTCACTCCTCTGCCTCTCTGATCACCTCTCACTTCAATGTTGCCATACATTGTTCTCCAAACCAGGAACTGTGGCCCTTATATTGTTAAAGCTTTGTTTCCAAATTGCACAACAGCCTTGGAAATGGAAGTCTTGCCATTTGAATGGCAGTGTGTTCTGTCTGAACACAAGGAGATTTGGCATTGATGAAGTGTGCAAAATAGATAAGGATTGTGTGTAGTGTTTTGAAGAAAGTGTGTTTACTAGTGCTGTCAAACGATTAAAATATTTAATCGCGATTAATCGCATTTATGTCATAGTTAACTCAAAATTAATCGCGATTAATCGCAAATTCTTATCTATTCTAAATGTCCGTCCGTTTGTTTATTTATTTTTTCCATCATTTTATTTTTATTTTAATGCCCTTATCAACATTGAAAAGTGGATTGGCTTGCTTTATGCAAATGTTTTTTTTTATTGAAAACCAACATTGCCAAACAGGGCGGTACAAAATAAAATTATAAAGTGCACATTTCAGGTAAACAAGGACCCAGCCTATAGTGCAATTAAACCATGGCTTAATATTTTCTTCTTTCCAAGTTTGCTGGGAACATAGCAGTCAGGCCTCTTATTTCAGAAACAGTGAACTGTAACAGTTAGGTTACCAATAAAAGGTAAGCCTACTACTTCTTTGCTTTCAGCCAGCTGCCTGTTGACATTTTCAGACAACAGTGAAGCTCACTTATTTTGCGCAACACAACTTTTAAAAGTAAACTTTCCATTCAGAAGCTTTTTATCATCCATTTCGCTCACCATTCACTCAAACCGTAACGTTAGCCTACTACACAGTCTGCGAGGCCAAAAAGAATGTTAATCTAAAAAAATTATATATAAAAAAAATCGCGTTAATCTCGCGATAAAAAAATTAACGGCGTTAAAATGGGTTTGCGTTAACGCCGTTAATAACGCGTTAAACTGACAGCACTAGTGTTTACAATTGAAATTTGGGTCTAAAGCAGATAATTGTGTTTATAGTTCATCAGAATTGGTTTAGGGAGTTGGCACATGAGTTACAGGTTGTAGTCATTTTGTCATAAGTTCCAGTTTTTGTGTGTAAACAATTGAGTTCAACTGTAAATGCATCCAAAAAGGAAAAGTACCTGCTTATGTGCATCATTCAGATACCTTTCACACACAGTCATATAATCACGAGATTCTGACCAAACATTGGGGAGAGTTCCCTCTCAAAAGGACATGCCATCTGCACATTTCTGGTCTTTCAGCTGCGGACTACCAGTCATTTAAATGGTCTTTCAGCTGGGGACTACCAGTCATTTCAATGGTCTTTCAGCTGGGGACTACCAGAGGAATTGAGGATTCAATTGTTTTAAACTCTCTTTGTCAGGAGTGTATGGGCCTTGAAATAAAGGGAAGCAATTCCTGTTATGGAACTACATGATAACCTGCACCATTTCCTATGTGGAGATGTCATATGGTTTCCACTGACGGATACCAAATTCACTGCCTTGACCAAGTTAGTGTTGATGCAGGAAGAGTAAGCCAGTTAAGCCCTGATGTAAATGGATGAGTTAAATCAAGCCAGGGCCATTCTGTAGCCTTCAAGCCGAAACCCTCCCAAAAATTGATTCTACGTTTCCTCACCGAAGTTGCAATTCAGCCACACGGTACACATCACAAACAGAGATGTGCATGTGTGTGTGTGTGTGTGTGTGTGTGTGTGTGTGTGTGTGTGTGTGTGTGTGTGTGAGAGAGAGAGTGTATGTCAGTATGGGTATGTATGTGTGTGTGAGTGAGTCTGCAAATTCCTTGAGGGACTATTAGGTCAAGGAATGAACCGATCATTGTGTGATGAACTATTGGACAGGCCTGGAATGGGGCAGGCTGCTGGGAGCCTGTGGTCTCATTACTCCTGCTGTCTGTGGTGAGCGCCCATCAACCTCCCTCCCTCTCTCTCTCTCTCTCTTACTCTTTCTCTCTCTTTCTCTCTCACTTTTCTCTCTCTCACTCTCTCTGTCTCTCTCTGTCTCACTCACTCTTTCCCTCTCTCCCAGCCCATTCTCTCTCTTCCTCTCCCCCTGTCAGTTCTCCCTTCTCTCTTCCTCTCTCCTTTTCCCTTTCTCTCTCTCTCCTTTAACACCCCCCCCTTTCCTTCTCCCCCTGTCAATTCTCCCTTCTATCTTCCTCTCTCTACTTTTCCTTCGCTCTCTCTCACTCTCTCTCTCCCGATGCCCATTATCCAGCTCCTGGTGTCTAATTCAGCAGCACTGGGACTCTCAAAGCTCACATTACCAGCCTCACCTGGCAGCCATGGTGAAGTATATCCCTGAACAAAGTCACTGAGGCAACTCTGATGTTTCTGATGTTGTTCAGACATGCCCAAGGAGTCAAAGATTTCCACTCAAACTATTTCCACTCACACAAATACTACAGTTTTTCACAGTTGTTAACACCCAAAAAGCGAAAATTCGGCACAATTTGCACAACCTTCACTTCATGTACCAATCGCTCGACCCAATTTGGCACTACTTCACACTGCCTTATCTGCATTAGACTCTGATTTTCTTTGTTAACACTCTGATGTCAATTACACATCACCTTGTTGTCAAAACACAACACACAATGTTCAGTTGTTGCACACACTTCTCAAGTAAAATCTCAAAGCATCAACCTACAACACACAAATAGTCAAATCTCTAAACATTCAGGTCGGTTGAGCAATTTGCAATGAGGACTGCAGCATAAAAGTGCCTTGAGCCTCTGTTTTGTTTGGTAAACAATGGAGAACTTTGAAGAGATCAACAACCAGAGAAGGAGAGGGGTAAGAGTGAGAGGAGGAGGAAGAGGAGGACAAGAAGGACGGGGACAAGGGAGAGGAGGAGTAGGAGGACAATGAGGAGGAGGAGGAGGACAAGGAGGAGGAAGAGGATAAGAAGGACAAGGAGAAGAAAGAGGAGGAGGAGGAGAAAGAAGAAGGAGAATGGTCATCTCTAATGAGATTTGGGCCGCTGTGGTAGACCATATGCTCAACCATGGTTTGAACATGAGGGAGGCTGGCCAGAGTGTCCACCAAATCTCAGCCGCTTCACAGTTGCTGCCATCATTAGAAACTTGGATGGAGAACAGGTACGAAATCTATTTGCCTTGCGTACTGTAATACTGCATATCAATAGAATACATTGTGCTCACAGTATTTGTATTTTGCATTGCTGAAAGTGAACCACACCGTGGAGGAAGAACACACACTTTCACCGCCGAACAGGAGACTGAAATTGTAAATATGGTTTGTGAGAACAACGGTATCACGCGGTTTACTGTACTTTTCTCTGTACCGAAATAAAACTTTTTTTGCTGCATATTTGTGTGCTGTTTTATGTTTGACTATAAAAAAAGTAGGCCTACACTGAGACATTTTACAAAAGGAGAAATGGCTCATTCTCCAGAGTCATTGTCATTCATATGGTGTGTTTCATTTCGATGATTGTGTTTTCAATTTTGCACTGCAGTACGGTGTTCATATTAGGACATCCTCAGATCTCAGACTCAAGTGTCAGACTCAAACGAAAAGGCGTCAGGTCTCAGACCAAAAGTAGTCAGACTCAGGCGAAACGGCTTCAGTCTCAGAAAAACCTCTGTCATCCTCACACAAAACGTTGTCAAACCAAACAGCGTCATCCTCACACAAAACTTTGTCAAACCAAACGGCGTCATCCTCACACAAAACTTTGTCAAACCAAACGGCGTCATCCTCACACAAAACTTTGTCATACCAAACGGCGTCATCCTCACACAAAACTTTGTCAAACCAAACGGCGTCATCCTCACACAAAACTTTGTCAAACCAAACGGCGTCATCCTCACACAAAACTTTGTCAAACCAAACGCCGTCATTCTCAGCAGAACTTTGTTAGAAAAAAAGTTGTCAGAGCTTCAGTCCCATGTTCCATTTTGTGAACAGTTAAGAGATTTGATGGCAAAGAGTCATCTTGCAAAGGGAGTGTCAGGTTTAGCATTTTGTGTGTGAGGTTTTCAGTTTTCTGTGTGCAGTTTTGAGAAAGCCGTTATTGTTTTGAAAAACGTGAGTT
The DNA here is from genome assembly GCF_900700415.2 of Clupea harengus. Classification (NCBI taxonomy): domain Eukaryota; kingdom Metazoa; phylum Chordata; class Actinopteri; order Clupeiformes; family Clupeidae; genus Clupea; species Clupea harengus. Next base: position 19,475,244 of record NC_045165.1, read on the forward strand.
AACAATTGTGAAAAACTGTAATGTACACAAAACAGATAAGACAGTGTGAGCTGGCAAATCTTGTATACACATAATGAAGGTCTATGTTCCAAAATGGATTCCGGATCAACTGTTGAAATGCTGTATTGATGTGGTTGAGCAGTTCAAGAATGTTCCACGTAAATGTTTCAAGGGTAGGGTTTCAGGTGCTACTGTATTGCTAAACAAGCAGACAGGTTCTTCTCCTGCTGTTGATGTTGCTAAGTAAAATCCCTTCTACTCTGCAGTCTGAACTTTTGTCAACTCGTAAATAAGTAAATGATTAATAAAGTCTTATTCATTATTATTATCAGACCTTTGTCAGATCTTACTATCCAACATAAGAAAACTTCCCCTATATTTGTGAGAATAGAAATATTTCATGATATTTGTTTATTTATCTATTTATTCATTTTTACATGCTTCAGTTCATTCTTAATTTCAAATGCCAAGCTTTGTTTCTGGGGTCCGGGTGTTCACAATCAATTTGCATAGAAATGAGGCATGCCATCCTTATTTCTCCATCCCCTGCCTTTTATGCAGTGGGTTCTGGGTCAGCCAAGTATGTGATTTATTATTTTAGTTCCCTGGAGTAAATATGAAAAGGGCACAGAATGTCACCGGAGAGTTCTGGAACCTCCGTGATTGACGGGTCCCCCCACAGCACGCATGGCTCTCTATGGCTTTGCCTACACATACATCTTCAAGCTTGACAACTGCATTAGGATTGTGTTCCCCGTCCTACTGTATGTTATGTCACACATGGAAGCCATTCGGTAGAGAGAGAGGGCTTTAGATTTCCAATGCATTTCCAATGAGCTGGTTGCCCATGTTATGTCCATGTGTGCGTACTTCGATAAAGGTTAGTAGCAAATTGGAAGGTTTCGACACAAGACACAAAGAACAAACAAAAAAAGCTGCTTTTCTTCTGTATAACATTGTATCATGTTTTTGTAAGGCTCTAAGTTGCAGGCCGAGAATCTTTGGATTGTAAAACACAGATGGCTTTCTGGTTATAATTACTCTGCAGTAATTAAGTGTGGGTCAGTTGTTTACAGATCTCTAAAAACATTCCAGAACTGAATTGTTCCACTAGGTTGACTTTTCTAACACCCCTGCTGATGTTCTTATCTCTACGCTCTGTCTCTGGTTCTCTCCCTGTGTTTTTCCACACAAGGGTTAAACTAAGGGCAGGGAAATGGAATTAAGGGTACTAAGTGTGGTATTGCATTATAAGATGATTTTTTTCTCATGTTTGGGTTCATTTGAATGGTCTTATTCTGAGTGGTACAGTGGTCTCAGTCCTGCAGCCTAATGGATTCGTTTTAACATAGATCTCAGAGGGGATGGGTCCTTTAATAAAATATTGAAGGCTGCAGGTAACCTCCCTCTAGAGGTGACAAGCCCCTCCATTTGACTGTGCGATCCCTATCAGTGTAAACACCAAATTCCATGTGATGAATTATTATACCAGATGTAGGACTAATTGAACTGGGTATTTAAGGGGAAGATAGTCAAAGGACTTAGAGTATTCTGTAGCCAGAGACTCCCGCACTCTATGTGTGTGGCCATCATCCTCTGAGAAGCAAGGTATGTTCATACTTTCTAAGTTTTTGGATGTTCCATATGTCTTCTCTGATGTATTTGTAACTTTAGATTATTCACTTAAGACAAGCTTGAATGGGTAACTGAATTAATAACTTGCACTTAGAGAAGTCGTTTAGTAATCAGAAGGTTGCTAGTTCGATTCCCTGTCGAAGCGTCCTTGAGCAAGACTCTGAACCCCTAATTGCTCCTGATGTGCAGTGTGCCATCAGTGTAAATGTAAAATGTGTATACATCCTTGTAAGTCGTTTTGGATAAAAGCGTCTGCTAAAATGACTAAATGTAAATGTAAATACTTTGTATTGTGATGGTCTGATCCACTGTGGCCTCTCAAGAAAGAGAAGTATTACTCAGTAACAGTGTTTCCACAACGACTGAGTAGGACTAGTTTCAAACCAAAAAGGAGTGATGTAAGTCTTGGGGTATCTGGTTAATCACCTGGGTATTATACAGTGGTGGATTGCTGTCCAGCTTCTGCACCGGACCCAGTAGTTATACTGAGATCACGCAGCCTGGTCCGGTCCCTGGACTGGTCCGGTCTAACATGCTGGTAAGCCCTGAGGCAGCACTGTAGCCTCTGAGCTATTCTCCAGAACTAGTAACAGGTTGTGTCTGTTGAATATACCAAAATCAAAAAATAATATCAGTATTGAGCGACACTATTCCTAGAAAAAAAACAGTTAATAAAAAGAAAGAGAGGTACTCATCATAACAGATTGTAGGCATCCAAAATAAATGAACCTAGGTCAGCCAACCTAACGTGTAGCAATATAGCATTAAAAGAACAGAGACTAAGGCGGAGTGGAGTCAGATAAATAAAGTTTACCAAGACAGGGTCCTTTAATAAAATATTGTATTTCAGCAAAGTGCAGAAAGACAAACACAAAGGAACCTTTACCCAATCCCAGTTTCGTTGTTGGCCTGGAAAATGGGTTCTTACATCTTTAAATGTCTTCAGGATTGTGATTTAACACATGACCCACTGTTGGAATGTAGTTGCCATTTAGGAAATGTTTTCACTACTATTTTTTTGCCATGGCTATTACCTGTGGCTTACATTTGCTCTGTTTCAAAATTCTTGAAAAACATTAGCATAAGGATTTAGAATGATATTCATAACTACAGGATATTGATTAGGATTTATATGAAATCATATTTTAGAATATAAAATAAAAACATTACTGGGACAGCATAAAGGATCAAGAAAGGCATTTATAACCTTTACGTCGGCCTAGGTTGTATATTGATTAGAATATATATTGAATTATGTTGAAAATAACAACACAAGTGTTACCAAGAAGGATGTCCTAAAGCATGTTGCTATGCTGTACAGCATCATTAGTGCGGTTACCCTGGAAACATCTATGTGGTTGAAATGTCATCCTGGAATGCCTTTTATTCATGCGGCTACCAGCGCTGGTGTTTGGGCTTCTCGTAATGAGAAATCTATCCAGACTTCCAGCGCAGGTGCAGAGGCCACAGGTAATTGGAGAGAATCATTTATTAATAAAATTTGATAGAAATCAGAACAAATGACCTTCCCTCTCAGGAAATTACCACTGGGTGAATCAGCTGAGGTGGGGGGGGGGGGGGGGGTTAAGGGGTATAGATCATAAGCCGATAGTGCTGGTGGTTGGTGCGGGGCAGTGTAGTTTAGAAACATTACTCACTCCTATGTGTGCGTGTGTTTGGGGAGGGGGGGGTGATGTGGGGGCCAGAGGGTTGTTAATACAGCCACGCAGACACCCTCTCCATCACCCCTAATAGAGATATTGTTACAGGCTGCCATTTCCAGGCGCGGCAGGGCCCACGGTGAATGATCGACCAGAGCACTGAACGCCATATGTCCCCAGCCAGGGGGCGTGACAACGACAATGATGTGCCAAGAGTCATCCCACCCCTATCACTGGGAACACATTGGTGTGTGTGTGTGTGTGTGTGTGTGTGTGTGTGTGTGTGTGTGTATGTGTGTGTGTGTGTGTGTGTGTGTGTGTGTCAAAATAAAATAAAAAACCTGAAAAATGACATGTGTGTTGTCTCTCAATAAGTTCTGTTTTTGGCTTCCTTGGGAACACAGGACTAGAATAAGCAGCCTTGTTGTTGATCTGTGCCGATTGGCTGTTTACTTGATCCACACTCTCTCTTGTTCTTTTCCTCTGGGTATACTTTGCAAAACTGGGTGGACCCGGCAAAACTTTATTTTTCTGCATTTCATGACAAAAGAACCCTCCCAACAGATATGGAGGGACTAGAAATGTAACCCTGGAGTGGAAATGTAACACTGAGGCTGTCTACAAGAAAGGACCGAGGGGGCAGAGCAGACCCTTTGAGGAAGCTTAGGTCATCCCATGTGTGGTGCACCAAGATGCTGCACATTTTTCTATTAGTCTGTTGTGGCAAGTGCAATTTCCTTTGCATCCATCTGCTGGGGTAGCAGCATCAGAGCCAGTGACTCTAAGAATCAGAGCAATCTGATAAAGAAGGCTAGAGCCCCTAGAGTTGGTTGTGGAGGGGATGATGTTGCACAAGCTGCACAAACTCCCTACACAACCTGCTGGACAGACAACAGTGTCTTCAGTCAGAGACTCCTTCAGCTCCGCTGCAATAAAAGCCGTTATACCCACCGCAATAGCCATCTACAATCTCTCCCCTCTGTGCATGTAGAGGAGACTCCCCCACTTAGTAGCAATGCACAATGCATATTCTACATTTCATTTGCACATTAATACCAATATCTTTAGATTAGTATAGTTTTTAGATTAGTATAGTGTTCAGACTTTGTACCTACCTCATTGTGTGTGTTTATGTAGGCTATGTGTTTTTTTTTTATTGTATCTTCTATCTATAATTATATCAGTTTAGTTTTTTACTTGAGGGGTGCCATGGTCATTTTTTCATTGTCAGGCATAGTACATTCTTGGACTCTCTGTGAGGAGAGACTATAGGCACAACTGGATGCTGAGTATACTGTTCATGCCCAACTACACATTCAGGGGAAAGGGCTACATTGAATATTGGAGTGAGTGTAAAGTCAGTAATATAAGTTTCACAACACAACATTGCTAAAATGAATGTATGGAGTGTATAATTACATTTGAGATTTGGATACAGACAAATAAACACACACACACATAAAGAGAGAGAGAGAGAGAGAGAAAGAGGGATAGACACACATTCATTTGGCAGACTCTTAGACTCGAAATGACTTTCAAGTCTCTTACAAGGGACACATTAAATTCCAAGTGTACAGTTGTTGAGTAGGCCAACGTTGACAAGTGCTGCAGAAAATAGCCAGACACAAATACAAGAATCCAAAGAGAGAGAGCCAAGAAGCAACACACTCAAGAGCCACACACACTAATTATGAAGACGTGGTTCTATGCTACGGTGCACATTTTAATGGAAGACTATCTGTAAATAAAAGGCTAAGTGGTGCCCATAATCACAAAATAAATGTGAAAGATTGCCACAAGATACACCCGAGCCAAAGAACTGCAACAAGTTGAGGAAAAGTCTCCATACAGTAAAAGAGCAGAATACAATGTAAAGACAAAGACAATATTCATAGTCTAGTTTCTACATCCTATTTGATTGTTTAAATACCCTTCACAGGCAATACACAAATATTACTAATTCTGTATGATGAAATGAAAAGAACTAGAACTATTCAGGAATGACACTGGGCCCATTCTTCCATTTTCAAGGTTCCTCTTTGCCATGCACTTTTAATTAGATTAAGTATGTGTTCTGAGATTGTAATCAGGTTATCAGTGAAGATCATAATGAACCAAGGGAGTGTGAGTATTTCACTCATAAAAGAGGGAAAGCACTCATTTCAAAGTCAATGAGAGTTTCTCATAACCTTGACATTACAGCTATAGTCAGAAGAAGCTGTTTCATAAGTTCATTTTCATAATCTTATTTTATAATTATCTGTGTAGATTCTAGAGTTCAAAGAGGAATGTTTTTGTCAAATCCAAATTGCTTACAACCCATTATATTCCAAATTGTGTTGTATGCAAATACAATGACAATAAAGGCTTTCAATCCATTACCACCAGAACAATCATAGAGTCAAAAGAAGAAAGTATGAATTTGAACAGCATTCATTCATAATCATCCAATGCAATTGCTCTGATTCAGTCCTTGATTATAATCTATTACACTTACCATTGAATTCTGTTAACTTTTCCTGGCGTTCCTCTACCTGTCTGTCCAGTGTGCCCTCCAAAAAAAACTGCTCAGTTTTTAGTGCACAGTCCTGGCTCTGTAAATGGGAAACAAAGTGGCTCAGACGCAGTCAAACACCATTACGAACCAATCAACATGTTGCTTACGGAGCACGGAAGGGAGGGATGTAATTTGACGGGCTGTTGAGCTGAAATATCAACATCCTTTCACCAGAATCGAGGCCTGCACTTTTAATTTATTCAGCCATTAGGTAAGGTGGTTGGTGGAGGTTTGTAGATTTTTGATGATTCCAGTGAGTTCTTGATTTCCCCTTCACAGTGGCACTATGAGGAATCTGCTTCGGTTAGCAAATCTGTCAGGTAAGGTCTCCGTCTGTCTACCCCTCTCCTCTCCCTTGCCCTCAGCCTCGGCCGCATGCATATTCAAATGCTCCTAAGACCGATTCGTTCATTAGAATTCCGTCGCAATGAATTAGTGGCCGGAGATGAAGAGAGATGGGGCCTGATAGCCGCCTGGACGTCACAACCTCAGTGTGCATCGCAGATGTCTCCTCTACATGGTTTCTCTTTCCTTCCTAGGGCACGACAACATGATGAGACCAATATTATAACTCCTGCAGTAACAAAAACCAACTCCTCTGAATACATAACACCCTCACCAACCCATTATATTTGTAAGCTTATATATATGTAAGCTTAATGGAATAAGGTCATTTCCTGTGCTATATTTTAAACGTTTAACAAAGAGACAAAGTGCGTCAGCAGTCTCGAGTGTTTTCTTGTTATTGGAAAAAAAGCAACACGTAGGGAAAGTTCCGGCCCCTCTCCATGCCCAGCCCTGCTCACCCACTCATCATCATAAGCTCACATCTGTCTGCAAACGGGCGTTTTGCCTTTTTTATTGGGAAACTCATCTGCTGCCTCTCACTGTATTAAATTCTTAATTTCCCACCTGGGTCCCACTGTGCACGGGGAAGGCTAGCAGAAGCGTGTGTACTCCAACATTAAGACTGACAGATGGCTGCCGAGATCCAGACACAGGCGTGATTTACCGCGCTTTGGCTCCTTCAAACTGTTTTTATTACACTTGACACTTGAAGTATTCCTGGGTCCTGTACTGTGAGGGATCACTAGGAAGAACCTTTGCTCGGATGAAAAACACAATTGTCCCGTTTCTTTCATGTTGATGTCATAAAAAAATAAAAGTGATTCTATTAAAAACTGATATCTGTATTAGATGTTGGCTATTGAGTTATAAGTTGTTTACTCCGATCCTGTTGTTCCTGATTGCACAGTTTGAATATTGAATAATTGGCTCCTCCATCAAGCGCGCCAAGGCCTAGATTGAAAAATTATTGGAGATAATAGGTCCCCACACAGGCATTTTCCCTGGGGATGCTGCTGGAAAGGGGAGGGAGAGAAGCAGTGTGCTCATTATTTAGGAACTTGGCTATTTCAGTCACATAGTCTCATATTAGACCCGCCTTCAACATCTCACTAATTTCACCGTTGAATGACCTGGCCGACCAGATTCTCTCTGCAACACCCCCATGGTGCAGCTGTCAATTGTAATAAATAACAGCAACTGTTAATTTTATAAATTGTAGTATCGCAAATGCAGTCTTCATGGAGTATATTAAACACTGATGTTTCTCTTTCCCTCTAAACCAATTCGCCACTACCACAACGTGCTGTTCAACATTCAATCTCTCTTCCTTCTCTTTACATTTTTACCTCTAACTGATAACCCTGGCTGCTGTTTGATCATGCATGTTTGTGACCTATTTTTCACTCTTAAGCCCGGGTCCATCCTAAGCTCAATAGGCCCAGTGTGGTGGTCAGATGAGGGGCTTGGTATTACGTTATCTTGGCTGGTTGGAGGTGGCAGGCAGGCAGGCAGGAGGCGAGTGTGTGTTCGTTCTGCAGGCTTACGGGTAGGGCAGAGTGCCATGCCACACTGCAGATAAGGCGAGTAGGAGCAGCTGGCAAGCGGCAGAATCATCCGCTGCCAAGGCGCCCGCATCCGAGCGAGCGCCGCATCCTGACAGGACGCCGTGGAGATGAGATGCTCCAACATTAATATTCAAGGAAGCGAAATGTCAGGGAAACTTTATGCATCACGTCAGCTACCGGGCGTGCAAGTTAAAAAGGATAGTGTGCATTTGTCAGTACTGCTCATAGACAGAGAGACAGAGGGGGAAAGTGTGTGCGTGTGAGTGAATGGTGTGTGTGTCTGTGTGTGTGTGTGTGTGTGTGTGTGTGTGTGTGTGTGCGTGTGTGCGTGCGTGTCTGTGGTAAGGTGGATGCTGTGTCAGGAACCTGAGGGAGACGAAGGTATGTGGGAAGAAGTAAATATTGTGACTCTTTTTCAATCATTCAGTCTTTCAGAGGAAAGGTTACTGGAGAAAAATATCTCGGCTTATATACTGAGTGAGACTAAGTTTAGAAAGCATTACACTCAGTCAGTGGTCTTTGGTTTGACAAGTCATCAAAATGACTCCTGTAAGATTTATTCAATAGACCAAAAAAAACATCAAATGATAAATTAATATATCCATAAATAAACACATCCATCTCTTCATTCAAACATGTATGCATGCTGTACATACATACACATATACATGCATAAATACAATGCATGCATACATATATTAATAGAGTACATACACTACCTTATTGCATGTGGCTTAAATATGGAGTAAGGTTTTGTACATATTTTGTACACAGTGTATGGAAAGCTCCGGACTAAGTACCTGTGTCGACCTGGACATGGTTTCCCTTTGCTGCAGTGCCGGTTCGCCTCATGTATACAAAGAGAAGACAAAAGCACTGCAATAAATTACACTGTGACAAGACATCAGCAGATAAATCACCTTGGGGTGGCCTACACAGCTAGAGCACATAATTCATTTTGTTCACAGGCAGGTGGGAATGTTTAACCAACAGGAATAAATACATCTGTCCTTTGCTTCTTATGCACTTTCAAGGTACAGCGCCTCATAAGGACCTTTATGATCTGCAGATGAATGCATGCAGATAGGTTCATTAGTAACTGTAATGAATGTGGGAGGGATAGATCTGATGAGAATGAGATAACAGAACTAATGTTAAGGTTGATGTTGTTCAAATACCCACATACGTCACATGTGTGCCACCAAAAAGCTTTTGGAGCAGCCCACTACTCATCCCACTACTCATCCCAGTACACAGACCAGTACACAGACCAGTACCCATCCCAATACACAGACCAGTACACAGACCAGTACTCATCCAAGTACACAGCCCAGTACTCATCCCAGTACTCATCCCAGTACACAGACCAGTACTCATCCCAGTACTCAGACAGTACACATCCCAGTACTCATCCCAGTACACATCCCAATACTCAGACCAGTACACATCCCAGTACTCATCCCAATATTCAGACCGGTACTCATCCCAGTGCACATCCCAGTACTCATCCCAGTACACATCCCAGTACTCAGCCCAGTGCTCAGACCAGTGCTCAGACCAGTACTCAGCCCAATCACATGCTTCCTAATATCGCACGTCCAACAGCAGGAGGAAGCTGAAGAAAAGATGCTCAAAAAGGCAAGTTTCTAACCGTACACTGGTCATTTACACAGGAGCTTGACAGTGTTGATGCTAATCACAAAAATGAACGCACTTCCTCAGAATACCACATGCAAAGAGAGAGAGGGAGGGAGAGAGCTCACAGTTCACATTAAAACACGGTGTTTATGCATTCATAATGTTTTCATAACGTTTTCCGTAGAAAAATACAAACATACTGTACATCACCCAAGACATCCTGTCATTATATCTACATCATATAGGCTTTAGTATGAAACACTTACTAGTCAAGCTAGGATTAGCCAGAGATTTCAAGCAAACCTTTCCATCCTTTCCTCTTCTCTCCCTCTCTCTGTGCCACTGGGTGCATCACCAGTGATGCCATTTCTGACATGTTTGACACTGACATCCTAGTGATCCAGGCCCTGATTCTGTTCTGAGCTCCTCATAGCCTCTGGTTGGTCAAAGGCAGAGGCTCTGTCAAAGAAATATCTCTGCAATGGAGCATCTCGTTTACGTTATCCAGGTGGATGAATGAGACTAATTTACAGAAGACTTTGGGGACATCTATCCACATGAAGATATGCTTTTGACCACAAAACATACATACATACATACATTCATAGAGTGTTTTTAATGAATACTAATGTCAATATCTATGTTGTTCTATTCTTCCACCATACCCGTATATTTTGGCTTTTATTATTCCTCCTAAGTTGTTTTTTCTGCCCATGTGACCTCACAGATCTACTGCAGTATTTCACCCATCGTCTCTGTGGGCTTCTTGATTACACTAATCATTTAATAAGCAGCACAGCACCCGGTGACTAATTAGATAATTAGCATCTAATCATGACGGCCATTTGGGGAAAACAAAACTTTTTTATCCCTACCCATGAATATGAATAGACATTTTAATACAAAGAGTTGGTTGAGTAACATAGCGTAGCCTCCACTCGAGCTTATAAGTAACATAAGTGCATGGGCTTATGAGAGGTCGATATCTATGGCTTTAAAGACATTCCAATGAGAGGTTGATATCTATGGGTTTAAAGACATTCCAATGAGAGGTCAATATCTATGGGCATTCCAATGATTATTTTTGCAGGTTTGTGCTGAAAAGACACACGGCACTACTTTTTATGGTTGCTGTTTGGGAGTTCAATGGTAGAATGGGAATTTGGCATCATATTTCACCAAAAGGGCCAGGGCCTCCAACCAGCCAGTTAAAATGTCTTTATAGTTCACCAAGATGGCCAGGCCAATTAAAATGTCATGCTTCGGTTATGACATGACAATGTGTTTGTGTGTGTGTGTGTGTGTGTGTGTGTGTGTGTGTGTGTGTGTGTGTGCACGTGTGCGTGCGTGTCTGTGGTGAGGTGGATGCTGTGTCAGGAACCTGAGGGAGACGAAGGTATGTGGGAGGAAGTAAATATATCTTTTTCAATCAATCAGTCTAAAGGTTACTGGAGAAAAATATCTTGGCTTATATACTGAATGAGACTTAGTTTAGAAAGCATTACACTCAGTCAGTGGTCTTTGGTTTGACAAGTCACCAAAATGACTCCTGTAAGATTTATGAAATAGACCAAAAAATAATATATCCATAAATGCAAGATGGCCACGCCAATTAAAATGTCATGCTTCGGTTATGACATTACAATCTTAGGTAATGTAATTGAAAAGCTGTCATTGCATCAAAAAATGTCAGAACTTTCATAGCAATGTCATATAATGGTAATATTACATTCTTGCATCAAAGGAGACTGATTCTCCAGGCATGTTTTTACTAAGATATGGTATTTGCAGCAACAAACTTAAATTCAGTATCCATAAAGCAGTATAAACGCATTCATAAAGGGTTATAAACTATTCATAATGCCGAATAATAATTTACATAAGTCTATATGGTTATGGTTATAGTATATAAAGCCACTTAACTTTATATATAGTAATGACTGCACTTATAAAGCGTTAATAATAATAATTAGTGCTGTCAAACGATTAAAATATTTAATCGCGATTAATCACATTTATGTCATAGTTAACTCAAAATTAATCGCGATTAATCGCAAATTTGTATCTATTCTAAATGTCCTTTCCTTTATTTATTTTTTCCATCATTTTATTTTTATTTTAATGCCCTTATCAACATGGAAAAGTGGATTGGCTTGCTTTATGCAAATGTTTTATTTTATTGAAAACCAACATTGCCAAACAGGGCAGTACAAAATAAAATTATAAAGTGCACATTTCAGGTAAACAAGGACTCAGCCTATAGTGCAGTTAAACCATGGCTTAATATTTTCTTTTTTTCAAGTTTGCTGGGAACATAGCAGTCGGGCCTCTTATTTGAGAAACAATGTACCGTAACAGTTAGGTTACCAATAAAAGGTAAGCCTACTCTTTGCTTTCAGCCAGCTGCCTGTTGACATTTTCAGACAACAGTGAAGCTCGCTTCTTTTGCACAACACAACTTTTAAAAGTAAACTTTCCATTCAGAAGCTTTTTATCATCCATTTCGCCGTATCGCGCTCACCATTCACTCAACCCGTAACGTTAGCCTACTACACAGTTTGCGAGGCCAAAAAGAACATTAATCTAAAAAAAAATAAAAAAATAAAAAAATAAATAAAAATAAAATTATATAAAAAAAAAATTCGCGTTAATCTCGCGATAAAAAAATTAACGGCGTTAAAATGGGTTTGCGTTAACGCCGTTAATAACGCGTTAAACTGACAGCATTAATAATAATATTATAGTATATGCCCCTACAACTTGAAGTAACTTCTGGCTAATTTGACCATGAGGAACAAAACTAGGGTGCTGTCATTTCCTGTAACCCGAGCGAACATCGAACTAAAAGGGCGTGGCAAAATCTCGATGTTCGCTTGGGTTACAGTAAATGACAGCACCCTAGTTTTGTTCCTCATGGTCAAATTAGCCAGAAACTGTTGAGAAAAGTCATGCCGCTCATACTTCATACTCAACCTATGGGCTGCTACTGGAGTATAAAGCTTCTTTATAATGGCACTGATGACATATCTTGCCTTATGTTAAATACTGTTTATCAATCAAATAGTCTTTATAGGGCCATAACTGACTGCATAAAAACTTTAATAATAACAGTTCTGTAGGGCTTAGGCCCGTTTCACACTGCCTGCGTTGTGTGTTCCTAGCGGCTGCGTTGCGTGTGCCTAGCTACTGCGTCTCGGCTGAATGTGTGTATTCACAACACCGACATTTCTTTTATGCCGCTGCTACTGCCAATCCTATCTTTCTGCACTGAGTTTGCCTTTGATTACTGCTGTCAATACACAATCAGTTTGACATCATCCATCTTTGATGAATGGTCTGAAAAGTGAAGACTAGAAAGTTGACCAGTTGTTCTTTTATTTAGTTGTAAAGTTGACTTTTATTACCCTCATTCAGAGAGAGAGAGAGAGAGAGGTCAATAGGAAACTACTAACTTATCGATAATGTAATTGCAGCCTACATTAGGTTACTATTTAATACACATGTAGCCTCCACTTTTCGCTTTCATGACATGCAATTGCTAAAATGGTTAAAAATATAATATGTTTATGTAATGTTGGTATGATGAATATGAGTATTAAAACATCTTTTCACTGTCTGTTTTTGCTGAGAACCGCTCTCCTCACGCTTTCCTCGCACATGAAAAAGAACTCCACGCCGAAACTCTACATGACTCAAGCTGCACCTGAGACGCACGTCTCACGCAGGCAGTGTAAATGAAAATCAACAGGTAACGCAGCCACAACGCACACACAATGCAGCCAGTGTGAAACGGGCCTTATACTACAACATCATAACACTTGAGTGCAGTCATGTCTATCTATAAAGACGCTATGATGCATTATAAATGCTGTATGAATATTTATAAATGTGTTCATAATACTGGATTTAAGTGAAGTGTTACGACATTTGCTATGACATGTTTATGACATTGCTATGTCAGTCTTATGACAACCGGTTCAAGTAAAGCAGTGTGATATCTGATAATGTAATTCCACTTTACTTCCTCACCAACCGTCTCGCCAAGATTTCCACTTCGAAGTATCCACTCGTCATGATTCATGAAGTGTTTCACAAAGTGCACCCACAGAAGTCTCCAAGATGAACAGGCCGTCGGGAGGTGATTCATACACTCTTTTTTGTAGCACAGAAACACACTGTCATGATTTGTAAGCTCTGACTCCTCTTCCTCTTCTTCTCTCTCTCTCACACACGCATACCCATAAAGAAAAACTCTCTCTTGTTTAATCTATTTCCAACAACTGCATTGGGCTGGTATGCTCACTGAATTTCATTCAGAAGATAATTGAGTAGCTTTAGAGTAAGCGCCATCTCAATTTCAGTCTAGACAAAAGGGGCATTGAGCCTGATTCTGTATCAGTCTCCCTTTAGTCTGTCATATCTGCAGTCATGTCTGCTGTCTACACAGAGAAAATGAAATTTTACTTAGCCACAACCTAAAAAGAATTGCCATATTCTATAAACTAGTTTATTCTAGGGTCAAAGAAAATTTGTATCTTGTACAGTATGTTCTCTCACCAAACATCATCCCAAATTTTACGCTGATGTGTTTCATTTTGTGTCACAATTAATACATGCACACACACACGTGCACACAAACACACATACACACACGCGCGCAAACACATATACACACACAAACACATGTTTGCCCATGCATATACACACACAAGCACTCGCACACACACAAACACACACACACAAACACATGTTTGTCCATGCATATACACACAAGCACTCACACACACACACACACACACACACAAACACATGGCCGTTCATGCATATACACACACAAGCATTCACACACACACAAACACATGTTCATTCGTATATATACACACACCAGCACTCATACACACACACACACACACACACACACACACACACACACACACACACACACACACACACACAAACACATATTGGTCCATACATATACCCACACAAGCACTCACACACACACACACACACACACACACACACACACAACACAACACAACACAACACAATCCCTGCATCTTTTCACTCCGCACCATGAGGCTGAGGAGCAAAATAACCCAAAGAGGTTAGAGAAATGAACCGCTCCTGTCTGTCTGTATGTGCTATCTGTGCTTCAGATGATGAATGGAGGTACAAGGCCGGCGAATCATCTCACACTAAACATAACAGCAATAAACCAGACACGCTCCACCATATACAAGCCAGCACAATCACCCAGCATGTTTTACACGCAGGCAGACAGTGCAGCCAGTCTGGGGAGACCACTCCACTGAGCATGGTGGGAATGCTGGGCATCGCTTAAAAGTGTACATTATATATTGAGTAGGACTACTGTGTACGAAAAAAATAGTAATAACAGATGATACTTTGTAATTACATTACACTAGGGAAATGGTTAGAGGTGAGATTAGAGTTGTGGTATGTAAGTACAAGTATCAAATCATATAATTAATAAAATACATAGTCCTTAATGATGTACACAATGTCACAGCTATGCAATGACATTGTACACGGTTTACAGTGTCACAGTCAGCAATGAATGCATACCTGCCAACATTCCTGTTTTTTTCAGGTTTTTCCCATATTTAAAGGCCATATCCCGGAGCCCTCCCATTTTACAGTTTCTCTTGGGACACTCCCATCATTTGCATGGTCCTCAAACTTCATGATGAACCATCGTCATCGTCAGTTGAATGTTGAATGAATTAGCTAGCTAACTTAACAGTCTTCAAAATATCAGGGCAGGAGCCCCCCCCCCCCCCCCCACTGAAAACAAACATGTATTTTGAAACCTAAATGTTGGCAGGTATGTTAATGTTCCCAAGTAATACAAAAATATTTATTTGACAAAGTTTCTACAGCGTTGCGCTTTGTTGTACAGTTTTGACATTGTTAATATTTTAAAATGGAAACACCCCTAGGGTCGCTTCAGTGCTTGCAATTGCATGTAGGTGAGGCACAAGGTTAAAGCCGAAGCCTCTGAGTTGGCTTGACTTTGTGGGCCATTGTTGTTGATGTGATGAAAATAAATTAACCTCAGTGACTCAGGCTTCTCTTCCAGGAAGCCGACTAGAGGAATGAGTCACCAAGGACAATCACATTTATCAAATAACCTGAAGTGCACTGTGTAAAATCAGCTTATTCAATACTGAGGCCTTAATTAAAACACAGAGCTTTTCATTTTCTGATTACGGTACCACTTAAGATAGCCTATAGCCGCCTATAATTTTACGGTGAACTAATTCAATATAAGCTCACTATAGCAGAGTCAATGGTCATTAACAGTTTATTGTTGGAAATACATACTATGTCAAGTGTCTCTTATTATCACAGCACCCGATGTATGTAATGTGTTTCCCTACAAATTAGCATTAACATGTTTCCAAAAGCAAATGTATAGATGCAGACTTTCATCCCAGACCTGTGTACTCATTCTGCATTCTGTGCCTTATGTGACAGTATCGATCCCGCTAATATCCATGAGTGTGGGCTGGACAGACTCCAGAGATCAATTTAGGACTGAATGAGAGTGGAGCTAAGTGTGTGTGTACATGCCAAGCTATATGGAAGGGAGGGAAAAAAAGAAAGAAAGAAGGAGAGAGAGAAAAGGACACAGACCCACAGGAAGAAAGACAGAAGGGAAGAAACACACACACACACACACACACACACACACACACAAATTAATTAGTGTGTTAGCTACAGTAGATTGCAGTGTGATGTAAGAAAGATCTCTTTAAAAATGCATGGACATTCACGGACATGAGAGGGCACGCATCATCACAAGGAGCCTCACATCTGTGATCTGGGCATAGCCTTGATCCAAAGCTAAGGAGCCGCAGGTCTCTTGATCTATTGATGATGCACAGCTTTCACAGTCCTACCGCTTTCAGTCTAAGCAGTGAAGGAATAAGTTTCAATTAAATGATATTTATATAGTGCCAAAACAATTACATTGTCATTGAAGGCGCTTTACAGAGCCCAGGGTCTGAACCTCAACCGGAATAAGTGAGGAAGACTTCACAAAATACACGAATACATACAAATCAATATATTCTTACTCTAATAACCTGATCTTGTTTGCTAGTTCCATAAGCCAAAGGATGTAATTCCACTGCATTTGGTTTGTTGCTTGTGACTGGGTCACCCATGTCAATGTCCATTGGAATATAAGATAGGTAAGTGCTAATCGAGGTAACAGAATGCTACAGATGAGGATATTGCTAGGTGGCGAAGCTAACACTTCAAGTGAACTGAAGTCAAGTGGCTTTATGGCATCTAGGAAATGAAAGAGCATGTTAGGCAAGTGAACCTGATTAATTTCATCTCTACATTTCTTTAAAACTCTTACCAAACCCAGCGGCTTGAGAATCCAACAGCCCAGCATCCAAAGACTCAGTGAAGCTGAAATGCCCAGAGCTTTGTCATCCGTGTGTGTGTGTGTGTGTGTGTGTGATGTACCTCCTCCTCCACCTCCTCCTGACAGCACATATGTCAATCCTCCAGGCACGCAGTGGCCTATGGACTCCAGGGCTCTGTTCCCCCCGCACACCCACACCAATTCATCAAGCAGTCGTCTCATCGAGTTATGTGTGTCAAGGAAGGTAGCGTCCCACATGCAAGCCAACTTCAAGGCAAATCTCTGAAGGACATGATGCAAAGGTTTTCCAGAAATAACACGCCTCTTTGGGCTCTATTATTTCTACAATGAGCTGATGCCATGACGTGTCCAAAGGGAGCGGCTGTGACAAGGATGCACGCGTTCAGGGAGAAAATCCAGGTAATTTCTTTCATTTATGGATACCGTGTCCCAGCTGAATTCTATGATCCTTTTATTTAATTACCCAAGCCCCTCTTCCAAATCAAAATATTGAATGTGTATTTTTAATGTAACATTCACTAAGAAGTGAATGCCTATCCCTCAACTTGTTTTGCTCTCTGTCATTGTAGTGCACATTCAGTTCGGTAATTTTACTTGATATATTATCTATAGTGCAGAACCTACATATGCACCTTGTGCTTTCAGTCTAGCCCAGTCCTTCAAGCACATAGACCCTAGGAAAGTGTAAACCAGTTTTCCCATGAAGCTGTCATTTTCTGATAACTCATCACACACATCTTTACTTCTCAAATGAATATTCTAAAACCGGACAAATGAGCCTTGGAGTAATTGTGCAAAACACAATACGTGCCGGTAACCCTTAAGTTGAAGGCTACATACTTAAGAATTTGCTACCACATTCATGAGCTCTGAAGCACGTCGCTCCTTCAAGTCAAGTATCTTTTGCGCTGACACCCCAGTGTTGAGGGAGTGGAAATGTTGTCGGGATGCTGACAGTTATGACTGGCAGATAAAACAGATGCCAATATGTTGGAGAGGCTGGGAGTGATTGTGGAGGATGTCTCTCTGCTTCTGTTCACTGTACCTGCTGGCATATGTTAAAGCTGTGTACTTCGGAGAGCTGCTAGATTGGCAGCTACTTTCTATGGTTGGAAAGGCTGCAGGAAATTCAGTCAAGCCAAGGAAACACCCACGGTCCATAGGATTGCAGAAGAAAACCTGCAAACTTACTATCCACTGATGCTGATGTATGCTCTTTAAAATAATAGCAAATAGATATATTTGTATGAAGAAATCATACTGTCCTAAACCACATACTGTAAATGTTTCCATAAATCACTGAATCATGGTGTGGGTCTCAGTTATGTTATGGGTGGTGGGTTTTATTCATTTCAGTATTTATTACAAGACCAGGATCAGGAGCACACACACATTTCCATCAGTTCCCTCAACTATCACTTTAACATATAATTTAGCATGAGTGTCACACAGTAAACCGATGGATTTATTCAGGTCCTCACTGGTTACTGGTCTGAGGTGGGGGCCTAACTGGCCATGCATCACCCCTTTGCAAAAGTACTGAAGTGATGGCCAGAAACAACAGTAATCAAGCCTTATTGTCTGTGTAGCCGTACATGTTGAAACTAATGCTGGAGAGCTGACCATTTAATCAGTCATGACTACAGACCTGGCTGTTAATACACAGATCATATTCAAGATCACATTTGGCTATTAAAACGCTCATATCATGTATTAGATTTCTTCATATCCATTCTTCTCTTTTTTTCTCTCTTTTCCTCCAGGCGGCTTGGGGTGCAAGGCAATCGTGGAGGCCGATGAGGATGGTAATTTATCTGGGATGAAGGTAACAGCCTGTCAGAAAGCACGGGCCGTGGATGGAGACGGACTCTGGTTTCCAAAAGTGTAAATGAATCCTGCAGAAAAGCACATGAGAACTCTCCAGGCACCACGACTCATTGTGGGCCCGATCAGCTCTGACAGGCCTCAATATGCCAACACTAATTTGGCGTAAGGGCCCTCATCTCCCTCGCTCCCCTTGCAGGTGTTGCTGGACTAAATGGACTGTATTAGCTTCGCCCTGGACACCCTTTATTTTTGTGCCAAAAGTTCAGGGTGGTTTCATTCTCCTCCGCATATGGACACACTTCTCGTCTCTGATAATACCAGTACAAGTAGGGGTGTGAAAGGAGAGATAATGGACCCACTCTCATCTGTGCTCACTGCCCCATAGGGAATTATTTTGGGAGGGCAGTTTTTGGTCATGCTGATTTAGGAACCATGTTCACACTGATGAGAAATGTATTTGCATATACTGGAAGTATGATTGGGTGTATGTATAATGTTGAAACCCAGTGACGAGAAATACTCTTTTCTGATTGGATGGCAGACAATATTCCTGTAAAGTAGATCCAGTAATAAAAGTTAATTCTGTATAAATGCTCTGGAAACTTTGAATGGCAACTATTGGCCAAGTGGTGGTAAAATAAAATGTTATCTGGAGAAGAACCGGCAAGCGAGCAAGCACATAATCAGAAAAAGGCTAGCAAGCTAAAGGATTCGGACTTAGCAACAATGAAATCAATTATAATCAAGCGAACTATCGTTATCCTTGTCCTGTTGTCCATGACTAAAGAAAGTACTGCTACTGGCTTCTTTTTAAACTGAACCAAATGTTTCCTTTGTGGGTTATACATGCATGCCTAAATACATGTGTGGCAACAGGGCCATAAGCGGGATAACCACTTTCAAGGTGTCCCATTTTACAAAAATATTGGACTTCACGGAGGAAACTACTTTGGACTTGGTGGAGGAAAGTTCTTCACCTCAGACTTATATTTCCATATAACGGGACACCTAGCCGGCCTTTATCCCTTACATATTATACGTATACTGTGTGTTGTCTACTTTGAGAAAGACATATAAATGTAATTAACAGGCAATATGGCAATAGCTGAGGAGCGTATGAAATAGAAAATTCCCAAGTAGTACTTATATCTGAACTTAGAGTGGTTGGTGAAGAAAATAACAACTGAGGCTTTACAGACACTTCTCTTCCTTTTGATTGGTTTTTGTGTTTTGCTCATCCTCTGTCTTGGGACATTACAATTTTAAACAAGAGCATCCTCTCTATCCTCCTCTATTTCACACTGTAGCTCACCTTGTTATATGGCTAGTGCATGGTGCTTGGAGGAGCAATCCGCACAGGAATAAACTATGAATTCAAAACAAGGACTCTTCATCAAGTGCATAGACATTTTCATTTTCCGTTAACAGAGAATTTGTTACATAAACTACAATAGTTTGTGAGGACATGCCACAAAAAGACAGCTGGCTTAATTTAATATTATCTAACGCAAATAACAAAATCAAAGTATGCTTTGGAGATAAGTACTGTAAATAATGTACATAAAAAACGTTTCATACATGGCATGGAGAAATGTGTATCTCTCTCATACAATATGCAGTGTGTTCTGTCTAAATTGATTTGAATAGCTCTTTATTTTGTGTCCATTGACACTTAGTTGACAGTGAGAAAAAACAAATAGGTTTTGTTTCAGAGGTAGAATTAAGGGGGCTAGGTATGGCCTAAAGGGAGTTAGCCACAGTTCTGTAGTGCAGCAACAATATCACCTATCCATTCATGGAAGCTTGTTGAAGCCTCATTTAAATAAATGTGTTTGTTGTTTTTCACCAATCAAAAACAAGCAGAAGAAGATGGAGAGTGGTTGGGCTCTCTCGGAAGCATGTTTGACAGCGTAATTAAACTAGATGACTGCCCATTGAATCATCAGTCCCTCACACACTTCACATTATGAATTAGAGGTCTGATATTAGGAGTAGAAGAGCAAGACTGTGCCTTCATTACTACGCCTACCTCACCTCACATGTTAGATGGTCGAGTCTTTACTTGAATCATTTCCGTCAATATGAAACTGTTATTGGTGCATTTAATTACCAAGTAAGGTGCGTTTACATTCAACGTTTAAGATCCTAGTAATAGCACTGTAGCTAACTGAAGTAAAATATGGTGAGTACTTTATTCCTAGGATCATTTAAGGTGTAAACACACCTTCAAATGAAGGTCAGTTATTATTCAAATAATGACTCGCCTTCACACACGACAGGTCCTGGGCAAGAGTATCCTACTACTATTTGCAATGACGCACTATGTCTTTGACAGGCTGACCTATACAATTTATAGGAAGACATTATGCTTTCCCTTCGAGAGAGGGCAGGAAAAGGTTGGCAATGTTAGTAAACCACACAAACGTCCCATCTTTTCCAGTTGTTGCAGCAGTCTCCCTCCACAAGTTCTCTGCCATCTGGGGATCCCTATGCTCCTGCATTGAAGGATCACAGGTATGAACAGACTTGCTCACAAACTCGTGTCTCCAGCTCGTCCATGTTGCACATTGCAAACTGCGGAGGTGAGCCACCAGCCGAATCGACACCAAAGCGCACTGCGTGACACTGACGTTGTGCCAACCATATATTCCCCTTCATGCAGCCTTGTGTGTGGAAACACTTTTCTTGACTCCTGCATCACAAGACTGACATGTCCTGCTTGTGTCAGTTCGTTTGATTAAAGAGGCAGTATGTGAGGTTTTTTTCCATAAGAAGAGGAATATTTTGTGAACTCCCAAAGGATTCTGTATACCAGCCTCACTGAAGAGCCAAGGCAACATTAAAGAGATGTTCTACTTCCTGAAGTTCCACAGCAAGCCTTGGTTTTAACCAACCAGCTGCTGAGCCATATTCAGAATCAAAGAACCTCTAGGATGTCAGTCAGACATTAATGCACTGATGGGCTGGGAAGAAAAGAACAAAGAGGAGGAGGAGGGAAAGAGATGACTCTATCCAAATTTCTGCAATAGCAATTTCAACAGGTCAAGTTTGGCAATGAAAAAAAAAACTGACGTTGATTAAAAAAACTAAGCAGAAAAATAGAACACTGGCATTTTAACACTTAACACAACACTTAACACATTAATTGAAAAGGCACATCAGAATAAACAAAAAAACATTATCAAATATAGCTGCAGGCAGCAATGGCGGGTTCCTCCTCAACATTCCAATCATTACAAAATTGACATGACACTGACATGTATTTCATAGATGTACACAACATTGGACAGATAATTGGATCAATGGCTGATTTGAAGTAATTTTTTTTAATTATTCACAAATTGTCACTGTCGAGAAATATCCATGCTGGTGACATTATGGGTTCTTGAGACTTTTTTGTTTCCCATGAGCAATAAGTCATGGGTACCAAGTTTTAGACATTTTGGACTGACAGGGTTAAAATGCCACCCTTTTGAAAGTGACAACTTTGAAGCGTGTTCTGTCAGGCCACCTGTGCTCTGGTCGGCCCTTAATGCAGAGATCCATTCTTTAAAAGCTTTGATTACAACAATAACAGTATGAAAGTGAGGATACACTTCACTAAAGGACGTTTGTAGGTTATGTACTACTACTGCTTGCTCTGCCCACACACTTTCCCCATCCATGCGGTTTCCCGCTTTCCCAGTGCAGGTCACGCCAAGGCATAAATGCTGCAGCCACATGAGGATTAGAAGTAGCCCAAAAAAACATAGTCCCACACAGTAACACTGTTTTCAAAATTCCCCAAAACTGATTAAAGATCCATGGTTATAGGAACTCTCCCTGAATTGACATCTCTCTAGTCTCAGTCATACAGAACTGACAAGAGGCATGCAGTGAACTGGACCAAGGTAGAGCTAATGTCCAGCTGTTTGCAAGTGTACCTTGTGATGGTACAGCAGCTTGACAATACTTTATCATGGTCAGACTCTCTCATCCCATTTAACTACACAACATGCACAATCAGGGTGACCAACAGTATTATTAACATGAAAGCTTGTCTCGGGGGGTCATGCATCTCACTATAAGCTTTTGATTAAACGTGAGGACCCTGTTAGCAAGTTATTTCTATTCATGTTTTGTTTGTGATTGAATGGTAATGTCAGCTAGCTAAAAACAATGTCAGTTAGCTTGGCTAAAATGGTTTTCATAGCAACAGATAGCAACAAATCAGATCAATGGAACTTTTTTCAGAAAGGGGGGGTGGATGGAACATATACAGTAAAGGTGAAATGGTAGGTGTAGGGTTTTCCAATAAAACTCTTCTTATTTTCGTAGTGGAGCCTATGGCTGATGCGTGTTCTTTTCCAAAAAGGTGTGTCTTCCAATGTAGATGAATTTTAAATATTTATTTGTAGCAAAGACATTAACAAACATTAAATAATCCACCTAAATGTAATGTAAAACTTATAATGTATCCTTGACTAACTATCTTAACAAGTTCACACGACACGACACGACACGACACGACACGACACGGTCAGAAAAACCGTGAGACTCCTTCACCTCTCGTGCCATCCACAGGTCATATACTGCCTAGCTACGGCAGCGCAGTTAAACCAAAACAATGCCCTTAAAGCTACAGGCACCTATTATCAATCAATATATCAATGGAGGTAAATCATGAAATGAATGAATACTAAATAGTACATATACTATACAATAATGTAAATAACGATAATCAAATCATGAACTTAATACTAAATACCTTTCATAAACAATTATATAGTGAGGCCTGTATCCCAAAATCATTAGATGTGCATATGGCACCTACATTACCGGCCCCTAATTGTTCTATTAATGCAGTAACTTAGAACAATTACCACTTTTCTGTAAACTTTCAATGAATATCATGAACAGAAATTCACATTACTAAACATTCAATGATCAAGCACATGAAAAAGAGTGCCTTTAATAGGCATACTAAATGTCCAATGCCCTTCAATCAACTTAAAAAAAAGGGATATAAAGTCCACTGGCAGTCCATCTTCAAACGAAGCCTGGGGAGAGAAAGAGAAAGATAGAAAAAGAGGAAAGAGAGAGAGAGAGAGAGAGAGAGAGAGAGAGAGAGAGAGAGAGAGCCAGAGGTTGCTAGCACATGGCTCATTGTGGGGGCTCAGTCTTTACCACTGGCGTGGTCAGACTCCAAAAGCAGACAGATCTTTGTGATGGGTCTGTCTAAAACATTGGTCTTTGTCTTTATCCGTACTCTGCGAACAAGACCCTTCTTGTCTGGAACTGTCTCAACGATCTTTCCCATAATCCATGAATTCCTTGGAGCACAGTCATCCACAAGAAGAACAACGTCTCCTTCTGCGAAATTTCTGGAAGCTGTGGCCCACCGCTGGCGCTCCTGGAGTTGAGGTAAGTACTCTTTAATCCATCTCTTCCAGAATAGATTGGACATATATTGCACCTGCCTCCATCTACGCCGCGTGTAGAGGTCATCCTGGTCGAACAATCCTGGAGGTAAGGACGGCTTTGTTTTCAGCAACAGGAGATGATTTGGCGTCAACGCCTCCAAGTCATTCAGATCACTAGACGCCTTTGTGATAGGTCGGCTGTTGATGATCGACTCTGCCTCGCACAAGACTGTGTGAAGGCTTTCTTCATCAAGGACTTGCTCTCTCACAGTGGAATTCAACACCTTCCTTATGGATCTTATCAGCCGTTCCCACGCTCCGCCATGATGTGAAGCGGCAGGAGGGTTGAATGACCACTTGATCCCATGTTGGTGGAACAGATGCTGAAACTGTGAGGAGTTCCAGTTGGCAGCGGCCGCCTTCAGCTCACGATTGGCTCCAACAAAATTTGTCCCATTATCCGAACAAATCTCTTTCACTTGTCCTCGTCGTGCTATGAAGCGCCGGAGTGCATTTATGCACGAATCTGTGTCTAACAATGAGGCAAGCTCAATATGCACTGCACGCACAGCTAAACAGGTGAATATGACTCCATATCTGTTTATGAGGCTTCGTCCACGTTTCACCTCAAGTGGTCCAAAATAATCCACACCGACTCTTGTGAAGGGTAGGTCATCCGGCAGTACACGCTCTTGTGGAAGATCAGCCATTAGTTGTTTTCCAGCTTTTCCATGTAAACGACGACAGGTCACACACTTTCCAAGGACCTTTCGGATAGCCGTGTTGGCACTCGGGATCCAAAACTTCTGACGCAATTCAGAGAGCATGTGATTGCGCCCTCCATGCCCAGTGTCTTCATGGATCTGTTGGAGAATCAGGTTGGTTATGTGAAAGTCCCTTGACAAGATGACAGGCTGCTTGCTGTTCTCTGGCATAGCTGCCCGACTTAGTCTTCCACCAACGCGCAACAGGCCGTCTTGAAGTATGGGATTCAACTTGTACAAGTGGCTGCTGCGTTTCACATTCTGTCCTTTGAACAGAGCTGACATTTCTTCAGAGAATTTCTCCTTCTGACAGAATTTGACTATGCGAAGCTCTGCCTCGTCAAGGTCTTTCACTGAAATGCGTGAGGTCTTGAAGCTTTCCTTGAGACTATCCATCTGACTTTGGATCAGCTGTTGACCACTGTCAATGCTGGCTTCCTCACGGGCTGCACGCAGCTCTTCACGCTTTTGACAGAGGCTCCAAAGCATGACTTTAATCTTCAAGAACCATGCCACAGTTCGTTTCAACTTTATCCACGATGAGAAGTAGTTGATCAGTTTCTTGAATGGACTTGGTCTTTTCTCACATTTATGGAATTTACTTTAATTCTTTTGATCTCAGGATCATCTGAAGTGATCTCTGCATTGTTCAATGGAGTCTTTGGCCAGCACTCAACTGGACTGCAGAGGAATTCTGGGCCTGACACCCAACTTGTGTTCTTCAAGAATTCATCCACTCTTTGGCCTCTAGAGGCGTAGTCAGCCGGGTTCTTGTCAGTGCCAACGTGTCTCCATTGTTCCACATCAGAGCCTTTCAGAATATCTGAAACTCTGTTTGCCACGAACGTGCGGTAACGTGTCGTCTCATTTTGAAGATATCTCAGCACCACCGTACTGTCAGTCCAGAACATTGATTGGTCAAGATCTAATTGGAGCTCTCTTCTTAGGACACCATCCATTTTCACGGCTACTGTGGCAGCGGTCAACTCCATACGTGGAATGGTAGGAGGCCTGAGAGGTGCCACTCTGGACTTGCCCATCATGAACGCACAATGCAGTTTGTTACTTGTGCTCCGCATGAGAAAGTAACTGACTGAACCATAAGCATACTCACTCGCATCAGCAAAGTGATGTAGCTGCGCAAATCCATAATCTCCAAATCCTTCAGGCTTCAGACATCTCAGAAATGAGAAGTTCTCCAAAGCAGGAAGACTGGCTAACCAGTCGGACCACCGCTTCTTGATGTGTTCAGGTAAGTCGTCATCCCATCCCAGCTTCAGTCTGCACAGGTCTTGCAGGATGGTCTTTGCTGGCAAAACCACAGGCAACAGGATGCCTAATGGGTCATACACTGAACCCAACAAAGAAGCCCCGTCTTGTGAATGGGCGGTCTCTGATGGTGATTTTAAACTTAAATGTGTCAGACTCGACACACCAATTGAGTCCAAGGGCTCTTTCCAGAGGAAGTTCATCATGGTCAAGATCCAAGGTTTTCATCTCTCCAGCCAGTTCAGACTTTGGGATGGAGTCGAGCACTTTCCGGCGGTTGCTCACCCATTTTGTGAGACGAAAGCCTCCATAGGCGCAGATTCTCATGAGATCTTGACACATTGATAAGGCTGCCTCATCTGTAGCAACGGATTTGAGGCAGTCATCCACGTAAAAATTCTGTAAGACTGTCTGTACAACTTTGGCTTTGAACTGTCCGCTCTGATCTTCGGCACACTTCCTCAACGTAAAAACTAGCGCAGCTGGGGGAGGATGTGGCTCCGAACAGATGCACAGTCATCTTGTGTTCAGTCAAAGCTTGATTGTAGTCCCGCCTGGCCACCAGAGGAACCTCAGTAAGTTGGAGTCGTCGTCAGGCACTTTTACCTGGTGGAATATCGCTTCCACGTCCGCCATGATCGCAACAGGTTCTTGTCTGAATCGAATGACAACGCCAATTAGACTGCTGGTCAGATCTGGACCTTGCAAAAGTTGTTCGTTGAGTGATGTTCCCTGATAGGACGCCGCACAGTCGAACGCGACTCTTAGTTTCTGCTTCACAGGGTGATATACAGCATGGTGCGGTATATACCATACCTTCCCTTCCTTGTGCGTCATCTCTTCATCAGACAGCTGTACTGCATAGCCCTTCTGAAGAATGCCGTCCATGAAGTCTGTGTATTCCTTGTGAAAGCAGTCATTCCTGATGAATTTTCGCCTTAGGCTCTGAGTTCGCTGCTCGGCCATTATCCGATTGTTTGGCATGTTGACCATCTTGTTCTTGAGAGGCAAACATATATTGTAGTGGCCGTCGACCCGTTTTGCTGAATCCATTACAATGTCCATGAACTGATGGTCTTCTCGGGACATCTCCACTTCATCATGTTTCCCTCCCTCTGGGAAATCCATCTGAAACTGTTGAAGCCACAAGTTCTCTAGACTGGCCACTGAGATGCGGTTTGCCATGGTCTTGGTTGGTGTTCTTTTACCTGTGTGACTGCAGCTTTCTCTTAAAGGTCCATTCATGGTCCAGCCGAGTTTGGTTCTTACAGCGTACGGTCCATTACCAACACTGCTCACCACCTCCCATGGTTCCATAGCTTTAGGCACATTTGCTCCAATGAGTAATCCGATGTCAGCTTCAATCTGAGGCAGCTTTATTTCTTTGAGGTGAGGCCACCTTTCAAGATCCTTTTGTTGTGGTATGTTTTCTTTACCTACAGGTATCGTCTTTTGCGTGAAAGCATCTGGAAGATCAATGAACTCGTCACCTGACAGACTGCTGACCTCCAGCCCGGACACCACGTAAGTACTGACAGGTTTCTCTTCGTTCATGGTTCTAAGCAGTATGTCTGTCTTCCGTCCACTGAGCTTCAATTTGTTCATCAGTGTCTTGGTACAAAACGTGGCTGAGCTACCCGGGTCCATGAAGGCATACGTCTGCAGCACCACATTTCCCATCTTGGCCTTGACTTGGACGGGAACTATTGCAAGTATGCAGTCATCTTCCCCGGCCCCAGTCAGCTCACAACCCTCAGACTGAGTGCAGACAAATGCACTCAAGACTGTCTGACCGTCACAATTGTCTGTCTTCTTTTCTGCATAACTGACCATGTCCTTTTTCTTAATGTGCAGCAGTGTAGGATGAGTCAAGGAACATACCTCACAGCTCACTTTTCCTTTGCAGAATTTACTCATGTGGCCATGCTTAAGGCAGCTAAAACAAAGTCCTTTGCTTCTCAAGATTTCAATTTTTTCTTTGTGTGGCTTGCCTTTAAGCTTACTACATGTCTCTATGGCGTGCTCACCTTTACAGAAGAGACACGGTGGTGTCGTTGGTGAGGCAGGATCTGTGTGCTCAACTGAGCCTGTGTTTTTCTTTGATTTGTCCAGCTGTATGGCACTTGTGGTGAATGACTTCTTGATTATGCCTTTTTTCTGTTCTTTGTAATAATTTGGTTGAATTGGGGGCGTTTTAGCTGGAGTGCTATCTTTTATATCACCAAATACTGGGTGAAGTGCAATTTTGGCCTGCTTGTTAATGAATTCAACTAAATCTTTAAATTTGACTCTTCTGTCGCATCGCTCTTGTATGCCACACACAACACTTCTCCACCTTTCACGTAACTTGAATGGAAGCTTTGCTACGATAGCCTTCAAGTTTGCAACATTATCCAACTCCTCCATGTAACTCACTTCATCCATGGTGTTGCAGCAGGCTGTTAGGAAGAGTGAAAAGGCATTCAAAGACTCAGTATCTTCTGGCCTGATAGGTTTCCAGTTTAACACTTTGTTCATGTAGGCTATGGCAATTTTATAATCATTTCCAAAATGCTCTTTGAGTAGCTGTTTGGCCCTGTGGTATCCTGCATCTGATTTCATGTGAAGGCAACTCTTTATCAGCTCTTTGGGCTGCCCGCTAGTGAACTGCTCTAAAAAGTAGAGACGGTCTTTGAGGCTTTCAGTGCGGGATTCTACGCCGTGTTCAAAGGCTCTTATGAACACATTGTAGTCTAATGGATTGCCACTGAAAGTAGGGATGTCTAATGGGGGCAGTGTCATCATTCTCTGTTGCTTCACCATTAACTCTGTGATGTTGTTCTGGCGCGTCATTACGCTGCAGAGCGTTTCAACGGTGTAGTTGTCGTGCCGTGGAGTTACTCTCCAAAAGAATATAAACCAGATCCACCCATACACAGGCAACACACATATGGACTAGATTTATCACAAAGGTTTATTTCAACAAACACAAGGTAAATACAGGACTGTAAAACGGTAGACTGATGTAATAGGGCAACACCGGCAGTTAATCCCCCAACTAACAGGCAAAAGTTAGAGAACCCAATTCTGCCCCTACATATACATATAAATGTATATAAATATCATGCAACCCACAGCAAGTTAAGTGACACAATACAGCATCAAATGGCACATCACACAATGGAAGTAAGTATATAAAATCCACATCAATTCATCAAGGCAACAATGTCATAGTGAATTCATTCCACACCAGAGGGGGGCAGGAAAGGCAATTAACCTAAGGTCAGCAGGTGGCAGTAAACTGTTCTTGATATCCCCCAGCCCGACCCATATAAACAGTCCTGCACAATATAAAATAAGTCCGTACTGGTCGGCGACCTCTACCGACCAGTAAATAAAACAATACAAATATAAAGCACACAAAGCAGCCACCAACCCACTGGCCAATAGCCAATTAGTGTCTGCAGTCCATGGGATCCAGACCGGTGACGTCACGTTTGTGCGGAGATGGAATCGCGCAGTCTGGAGCACCGCGAACGCACCCTGGTCGTCACGGCAGCACAGTGGCTTGAGGATCCGCCTCCAAGCTACAATGAATAAGGAAGCACAACACAGCAACTCAGTGCGCGGCTAGGCTTATACCAAGCTGATCAGATACACCGTGGCACGGCAGGGATTTAGCAGGCTGGAACTATTACTTCCCTTTCCAAGACGAGTTGAGAGCGTAGCAAGACAAATCATCCGTCGCTCGTCCTCACGCTCCACTTCCTGGTTGTAGCCCTTGACAGATGCCGGTCTCCCAGTCACTAAAAACAACACGGAAATCAGGGCACACTCCGCCACTACACGAGCGGCTATAGAAGCAACAAATGCGGGGAATAACAGTGCAGACGTTCCTTAATCAAACACATAGCTTGCGTTGTGTTGATCGCTCTCCGACGTCGGTCACTCCAGTGTTATCCCTGGCCGCTCCCATTACGTGGCTTCTCACTCGCCTGCCCAAAGAACTCCCGTCCATCTGTCAATTGCTCTTTTTATAAAAGGAACCAACCTATCCCCATCCCGTGTTCACTCTGGCATCAATTAGTTCATTAGAGTCAATTGCCATCAGTCAATCATAGGCAAGTCTCTTCAGTCACGTTAAAGAGACTCGTCAAGAATCTCATCCACAGTCCACAACACACACACACAGAGCCCCCTGATGAATCATTGTCTCTAAGTGACGGCACTTGCAGAAACATAAATATACACATATAAAACCATACACATATACATATACAGTGCACTTGACATAGTCATCTGTTACAAAGTTACCACTACTCTGTTGCACGGCAGTAGACTGGGGTTGAAGTGGCCTGAATTCACCTTGTCCATTTTCCAGGTTGATAACTGGATTTTGACCCACGGGTAGGCCTAATGGTAAATATCCAGACTCAATAGTCATTCCACCTACAGGGCTTACATGTGTGCATGTTACACGCTCAATTTCATAATTTTCCAAAACTTTGAGTTTAGCATCAGAGGCGGCAATAGCCGTTTGCAGTTCTAAAGCTTCTCTTTTTGCTTTTAATTCAGCCTCCTGACGTTCAAGTTCTTGCTTTTGTTTCAGAGCTGCAGCCTGTGCAAGTAATGTGGCTCTCTCTACTTCAGCTTTGAGGCGCACTGAGGATGTGCTGGACACTTTACTTCCGACAGCTGACCCACGCTTTCTGCTTTAACTGCTTTGAGCAGAGGACACCATCGACACACTGTCTGCTGGCTGAATGGCTGCGTCACATTCTTTAGCTTGTTTTGCGCGCTCTTCAGCTGCCTTTATCCACATTTCCACTGGCTGCATAAATCCACGAACGTGTATTAATTTTGGCTCATACCATGAACTCTGATCAGTTTCCAATTCTTCACCATAAAGTACATGTGTTAAAGCATCATTTATCTTGCACAATTCTCCAATTGAATCTTGATAATCCAGACGTAATATTTGTTTAACTGTGTTAACGTTAGCGTCATCTTCCATTAGCCGTTCGAGGTGGTTAGCTTGGCTAGTTAGATGACCTAGCTTAGCTTTTCTAGATTGAGTCAATCTGTGCACTTTTTCCTCGACAGCCTTCTCAGTCATTTTGGATTCTCTTTTTTTACAAGCTAGCTCTTCATATCCTTCTTGCATAATGGCAACTTTCCAAACTTAGCAAGGCAAATTTTCACTGCTTACCGTGCTTCCTTTAGCTTCCACAATCCACAATGCGGGGCTAATTTCAACGAGATACCTTGAAAACGTTGTCCGTTGAAGCAGTCCAGTTTCCACGAGCCTTGTCCTTTCCAAAGTCCACTTTCCTCCCGGAGATGAATGGTTTTTCTGACTTGAATGTAGGGTTTTCCAATAAAACTCTTCTTATTTTCGTAGTGGAGCCTATGGCTGATGCGTGTTCTTTTCCAAAAAGGTGTGTCTTCCAATGTAGATGAATTTTAAATATTTATTTGTAGCAAAGACATTAACAAACATTAAATAATCCACCTAAATGTAATGTAAAACTTATAATGTATCCTTGACTAACTATCTTAACAAGTTCACACGACACGACACGACACGACACGACACGGTCAGAAAAACCGTGAGACTCCTTCACCTCTCGTGCCATCCACAGGTCATATACTGCCTAGCTACGGCAGCGCAGTTAAACCAAAACAATGCCCTTAAAGCTACAGGCACCTATTATCAATCAATATATCAATGGAGGTAAATCATGAAATGAATGAATACTAAATAGTACATATACTATACAATAATGTAAATAATGATAATCAAATCATGAACTTAATACTAAATACCTTTCATAAACAATTATATAGTGAGGCCTGTATCCCAAAATCATTAGATGTGCATATGGCACCTACAGTAGGCATTGTTCTGCCTTGAAGCTGCATGCGCATCCTCATTGTTTGTAACCACCAACCCATCTAAATGTAAAGATAATATCCAAGCTAGCAATTTTGCCAAATTTGACTGCAACTTTTTTGCATTGTAGGGCAAACACACTCACTGCAAAGTGTACTAAAACGTGTCACCAGGTTAGCAAGCCTAGCATAACCAAGGCTCAAAATACAGATATAACTCCAAAATAATAAAGCACACAAAACAGGCCCTTAAGCTAAACAAAACAGAGAACAGAAAGAAATAAAACAATGAGAAACTAATGTGGGAAAAACAGTGGCAGTCGCTGGACACTACCTGTGGTAGAAATACCCGTATTAGTTACACAATAGCAACAGCATCATTATATAAATGTTCTTAACTTATGTAACAAAACATACCAAGGGCTGTTCAATTGTAACCTCGCTGCTCAACACTCCACAGTCACGTCAACGGCTGAGGAGTCTGTCGCTATGTGGTAAAAACATTAGGCTACATCTCACCAGGTTGAACACCATGCAAATATGCAAGCTACTATGGATGTAGTAAGAGTTGCCAGCCTACCTGAAGTACACGGAGCTAATGCCTAAAGCATTCGGTAAACCTCGCAGCAAATAATTGCCTCCATTACAACACGGCAATTTAAACTATCGCGGGTCTTATTAAGGAAACGGCACGTCAGCAATAGGGCCGTTCGAATATTCCCTTTAAAAAACCACATATATTCGAACATATTCGAATATCTGGTTGCGCATTAAGGCACTTGAATAACAGGATAAATTAATACAACGAGACATAACTACTTGTATAGGTAATTTATTTAAGTTTTAACATATTTAACAACATATTACCTACACAAAAATAAGTAAATTAACTAATGGCCAAGACCGCAGACTTTTTCTTTCTCTCTCCCTCATCTTCGCGCCCTCTGCATCGGTTTAAATGCACAACAACAAT
Organism: Clupea harengus; assembly: GCF_900700415.2. Taxonomy (NCBI): domain Eukaryota; kingdom Metazoa; phylum Chordata; class Actinopteri; order Clupeiformes; family Clupeidae; genus Clupea; species Clupea harengus. The sequence continues at coordinate 19,508,177 of NC_045165.1, forward strand.
AAACAAATGCTGAGTGCTGATCAAGAGTTTCGTGCAAGCAATTTAAGGTTGCGATTCTTGTCCCAAATATGGCAGGCTTCATTCAGTGATTGAAACAAATATTATTAACATTAATTGAAGTTTTACAGTATAGAACCGACATTGAACGCTCCGAGCGAGCTGGGCTGTGGTAAACATGAAACTTTTCCTTGGCATGAAACGGCAAATAATCAAACCAGTGCATGAAGCTGTTGTAGCCTATATAATCTATTTTATTAATGCAATACACAGTCAGTACAGTAGCGACTAGCTCACCCTAGTAATGTTTCTGTTAGGGCTGTCAGCGTTAACGCGTTAATCTATGCGATTAACGCGATAAAATATTTTAACGCAACTAACGCAACTTAAAAAAAAAAAATAATATTTCGAATATATATATATATATATATATATATATATATATATTTTGTAATGCCTTTATTTGGATAGCACATGAAGTTATGACAGGAAGCGAGGCGGAGAAGAGGTGGGGAGAGCATTGGGAAATTAGCCCGTAAGTAGGGGGCTTGGCCTACCATTTTATGGGAGCGATGAGGGACAGGTGGGGCTTGAAAAGCCCCCCTTGTTCAAAGTGGGAAATGACAGAAAAAGTTTGAGAACCACTGCGGTAGTTGAAGATGGAGAGAGCTGAGGGATTGTTGGGCGGAAAGTCTCCAAAATGACGGAACAATCGACAAAACTAAAGTTGTATGTAGCATTTGTCAAGCTGAATTTAGCTATCACCTTAATGCAAAGCACCCGACAGAAAGCAGTCCCAGGTTAGATGATCGCCAACCCCTACTCCACGACTTTTCTAGGAAAATAACTAGACCAGTCCGTGAAAAGGTTACCATTTGGGATGCCAGTGACTGTCGGCCCATCAACATAGTTGAGGACAGTGGGCTGATTGAGGTGATTCGAATTGCTTCAGGGGAAATTCTTACGATTTACCGTTGAGGGGCACCATTGTGTTAAAAAAAAACACAATTTAACAACAGTGTCTAAAATACACACTCTATGAAGTGGTTACTTGTTTATTTATAAGATTTAGTCTTAAGAAAAAAATAAAACTTTTAATCGCGATTAATCGCGATTAATTAATTTCAAAATGTGCGATTAATTAGTCATTTTTTTTTAATCGATTGACAGCCCTAGTTTCTGTTAACGTAAAATAAAATGAGACACGGTACCTCAGTTCCAGTGCTTCACAGAACTCCCTGAAGCCTATCCCATCCACCACACTGATCGGCCTCATGTCCTTGCATATGAACGAAATCATTTTTTGCGTGCAGGCCTCCTGTCGTGCCGCAGACAACGAACTTGTGGCGGACGGCGCAAAATATGTATCCAGTCTTGGCTGTTTCGCTGAAGTTCACATATTAGGCCATATTCACTTGGGTGCACATTTTGGAGATGTAGCTTCAAGTTGCTAGTTGTTGAATGGTTAGCTAACTCTAGCTTGACTTAGCTTACACACTAGTTTAGCTGTAGGCTCAACAAGTTTACAATCAACTGACCAAAATCCGAAACATTTCCAGACATAACTCTGAGACATAACATTGAGATTTTTGGGGGTTACAATCACTTTCTCTGCTGCGGTCAAGCTGGGTTGTGCACCTTCTGCCATCTTCCACGCAAGTCAACTGTTGCTGTGCCAGACAGTGCGACTCCTGTGACCTGTCCCTTACCTCAGGCGCGCGCCCACCCGCAAATTAGACAGTCGCGCCACTGCTGCCGCTATTGTTTTTTTTTTTTACATTCGAATATTAATTTTCACATTCGAAATTCAGTTTTTAACAACTATTCCAATATATATTCGAATTTAGAATATTCGTTGACAGCCCTAGTCAACCATGGGCTGCCTAAAAGCACTTGGATCCTAAAGCTAACAGATGTAGCCTGTCAGCTATGGGCTGCCTATAAACTCCTGGGTCCTAAAGCTACCCGGTTACATTACATTACATTGGAAATCGTGCTAGCAATTAGCCAAGCATGCATGTTTCAAATATTCACCAAAAATCTACTTTTCATCTTACAGTCAACTTTTTTTCAGATTTGTGTACTAAACTGTGTCTTCATATGAACTTTTTGAATGAAAAATGTGTAAAGCATTCTTTTAGCGTTAGCGATTAATGCAATTTGCTTTATATAAATCATTTTTGAAGATATAAAGTTGCCTTTGCACATGGGAACATGTTGTGGTGTCATGAACGTGCATACCAAGTTTGGTGTTGATATCTGAAAGATTTGCTGAGATATGACTTCACTTCCTGTTTGGCGGCTTTTCTGCTGAATTTCAGTGGCTGTACCGGACAAACGGTTGTGAGGATCAACATTCTGTTGGAATGCTTTTGTGAGGCTTGGTCTGAAGATCATCTCTGGTGATTTTGAAGAAGATTTGACAAAAATTGTAGGAGTTGATGCCTTTCAAAGGTTTTTGAGAAAAGCGGAAATAGCGGAAAATTTATATAACTGGAAATTGACGCCATAGTGTTTAATTCCTCTTGATCCAATGGTACCTCATTTTTGAAAATCGGTCAAACGGTTCAAAAGTTGTGTGTGTTAACAAAAGTCCAACTTTGACCCGTTGGTGGCGCTAGAGTGGTCTAGTGGGAGACATGAAACTTGGTGTGAGTAAAGAAGGGACTGTCCTTATTGAGTGTGCCAAATTTCAGAAAAGTTACCATACGGACGGAGGAACCCTAATTAATATAAAATAATAAAATTACAAATGGATGGCCAAAAAGTGTTGAGTGTATTACATTTTTTCTTTATTGGAGGCTTGGATTATTTTAGTGACTGTCTTCAGTTCACTGGAACTCTTTTCAGTACCCAAACTCAATCCCAATGCAAGCGTTTGAATACCATCATTCTATTTTTCAGTTTTTTTTATCTATGCTGATTTTGTTTTCTTAAATGCCAAACTTAAAGCCTCTGGTTTAGCGGGAAAATAAACGTATGACGAAACATTTTTCAATTAGAGAATGTGTTTTCAGTCCAGCATGCCACAATCGCTGTTTTATTCTTGCAATTAAAATATGCGAAACAAATGACACCACATTCACATTCAGAAATTATGTCAACCCCTCTGTAAACAAGGTGTGTGCTGTTTTTACATCAACAGTAACTCTCTGATTAGTCAATCGGCAACACTTTTCAAACCAGAAAACCTCTGCACTGACTATCATCAGGTTTGTCATTTTCTTGGAGTTTGACTCCACAGATGTGACAGCAACTTCTGTTCACCAAGAGGTCTTTTTTTAACTTCCCACATCAAACAAAATTAAATCGGTTTGATAATCTTTCATGGGAGTTGCACCCTTTCCCCCCCGGACCCTGCTACCATGACTTTGAAGTCAGAGAGGAATCTGCTTTTCCTGGGCTCTCAGCTTTGTTCCCATATAACGCACAGGACTCTATTTATAAATGGACCCCAATTATATCAGCAGCAATCACAGCACCAGTACCTGTCTATCAAAGAGTGTGTACGACAAATAAAACACCGGGGAAGAATAGCAGGGTAGGATTGTCTCTGGGTGCAGGTCAGTCCCCTTGATGTATTTTTATCACACAGCTTCAAACCGAGGACGACCTCATTCACGGGGTCTGTGAAGTTGAATGAATTTTAATTTTGATATTAAATATGCATTTCTACATATGTTTCAGAGGCAAACGAATGTGTATGGAGTTGGATAGGGTTCAATATATCCTGCTGCTGGTTAGATGAAAAGGTTCATAAGTTGCCCCATCAACATCTCATTCACTGATGTCTCGACATTTTTCTAGACATGATGTCTAGTCACTATTCACCTATAAACTGGCAAACGTGGCTTGTGCCAAAGCACCACATGTGAGTTGGAGTTCAAAGGCGTAACCAGTAGGATCAGGTGGCGGGGGTTCATGGCAGTAATGCCTTGAACTGGCACGGCTCCTATACAGTGTAATCCTCCCCTCTCACTCAAAGCCACACTGCCGAGGTAATAGACCTTGTTCTGAACGTGCTCCCAACCCACAATCTCAGCGTCTGGAGGCGAGCCCTTTGCACAGGGAGTCAAGGGCCAGACCACAGCCCTCACTGCCAGTGTGTCTCTTGGACAGGAGTGAGCTGGGCTGGGCTGGCCGGCTTCCACCTCAAACTCACTTCAGCTGGCGGCCTGAGTGTTTGCCCTGTGGCTCGATGTGAGCACAAAGTAAAGATCAATTAAGAAAACTGGACGGGACACGTGGTGGATCCTGAGCAGGGAAGGGGCAAATCATTTAATCTTTTTTTTTACATACTTCTGTTACTGTGCAACTCTTTAAAATCTCTAAAAGCCTCTGACAAAGATCAGTCATACACAGTCATTATACCGGCTGATCCATTTGCCAGCATTTAAAATGAACATTTAATCACTTAGTGGGAACTCTTACCCAGGCGATTTACGCCACAGACAGAGCACCCATATTTTATTAATATGATAGTGAAAGATGATCAACTAAAGTTTTCTCGTCTTTATTTTCTTTATTCCACCCGGTGTTTCTGGCGCAGTGTTTGCTACTAGCGCTCCAACTGCTTCAACTCTGGCACATCCGTCCTGATCCTGCGCACTGCTCTTGTAAAAAGAAAATGTGCATCCCATCCCAGTCGTTCTTTTCATTTTCTTGTTTTTCATCCCTTTTTTCCCATTGAAATGAATGGGGAAACACTTTGGAGAATTTACGACAACCACGATTCAAGAACATCTGATATGCCTGACCCTTCTGTAAACTGAATTAGCCAGTTAATTGAAATTTAGATATACCGCACAAGCAAGTTCTGAAATTTCATTTGTCTATCACAAATAGGTAATATAGGTAATATTATCTCTCAATTCACAATTAACTGTTAACCTGCACAATAACTAGCTGTCTTAAATCAGGCTGGCTACCTTTTTAAGTGTCAGATACAGTGCATAACTGACTGTAGATAAGACGACTTAATTAAATCAAGTGAAATGCATTACTGCAAAAAAAAACAAGCATTAACACAAAAATGTTAATGCGAGGTCATGTTTGTGGGGAACAGTATCTGTTTTGACAAACCAGTCTTATGAAACATATTCGTTTTTGAGATATTTAGGCTCCCAGAACATTGCTGAACGCTCGAGAGAGAGTAGCCGAGTATGGTCCACTTTTATGTCTCCTCAGCTCATTGTTGTACGTTTAACATGGTGACAAATGTCTCATATGCCATCATAATTATTAAAAACTCACAAACAGCATCTCTCTCGGTCTGTGTGAGTGTGTGTGTGTGTGTGTGTGTGTGTGTGTGTGTGTGTGTGTGTGTGTGTGTGTGTGTGTGTGTGTGTGTGTGTGTGTGTGTGTGTGTGTGTGTGTGTGTGGTTGGGGTGGAATTAAGCACAACAGAGAGTACAGGGCTAGTCTATACACACACCACACTAATATACGCTGTGCATGTGACTCATTGGTGTTATGTCTGTGTACAGAAATGTACTCCTATCTAAAGAGTCTGAAGCACACTTTTCTCTTACCATAAACCACATTCACCATGAGTGTAACAACGTGCAATTAAGTTAATGGATACTATTAATTTGATTTCAGAGGTAATGGAATCTTAGTGTGGCATGCAGGTGGTTTCCCAGCATGCTCTGTGTGAGAGATTGCGTGTCTGTTAATCTGTAGTGTCTGTCCTAGTAACGTGATTCATGTCTCCCTTTTGGGTCTGGTTTAGCGTGTGTGACTGTAATAATTGCATCTGCTATTGGATGCCTGCGTGTTAGCCCCTGTGTTAATTAGCGTATCTGTCACTTACTGTCTTTGTTATGTCAAAGTTAGGAAAAACACAAGGAAAAATCCCACTGAGGCATTTACAAATTACACTGACTCCACATCGCTAACTAAAAACACACGTAGACATTAACATAAAAGGGAAAACACTCAAAATGACTCGGACTCAGTAAACTACATCAGATCAGTTTAGCTAAGACAGAACACGGCCCGACTCACTGGCTGGCCCTTTTTTCTCTCCCGGAGCAATACACCCATATCTACTCTCCAGCGGAGGGGTTCTCAGAGGCACATTTCTGGGGAGGAGCCCCATCCTCACTCAGCACCTACCTGGCCACCTCATGCACCGCCCGCAGCCTCGCTCGAAGGTGCTGGAAGTAGCATATTCCAGGCTCACCGCTCACATCAGGATGTGGCCCGATCACTAAAGCAACCGGGGTGCGTAGCTCTCTCCCACACATGAGCGCTGCGGGGATGCACTTGGTAGATTCTTGAACTGCCATCCGGTGTGTGCCCATAGGGCCAGGGGCATATGCAAGTCCCAACCCTGCTGCTGGCGGCTAGTGAGAATGGCTAGCTGGGTCACCAGAGTTCAGTTAAAACGTTTAACCAGCCCATCGCTATGGAGATGCAGTGGCATAGTCTTTTTTAATCCCTAGCCGCCAGCAGACCTCACTGAACACGCTGGCTTTGAAGTTTTGCTGTGCAGCTCCTCGAGCGCACTGAAATGAGCGCATCTCATTGACCTGGTGCTCAGCAGTGGTGGAGGGACTTTGGTCAGGGACTGCGTACGTCATTTTGTTAAGTAGTCTACAGCCACAAGGAAATAGCAGTTCCCTTGGTTGGTGATGGGAAACCTGCTATTGATGCAGTGGAGCACGATAGCGCCTGGTCGGTCCTTTCTTCATGGTACAGATGTCACACTGGTGGACGTGCAGCTCGACATCCTGATGAAGCCCAAACCACGTTTTGCTACTGTATGTTAGTCTCCCAAATCTGTATCTGCCTAAATAACATGAGGCAATAGTACATCATAACAATCCCATTAAGCACATTGATACAGTTTGCTTAAATGTACACTACTAACCCACACAGAAGTTTGAGCTAGCATAAAGTCCCATCTTCTATAGAACACATAACCTCATTATCTTGCTGTGAAATCTCTGCCTGAACAGTGTTCAACAATGTTGAATGCTCAGATGTAGCTGGCAATGGACATCAACTGAAGTACGGACTGTATAACCTGGACTGAAATACACCACAAGAAAGGAGATTGTGTTGCCACCCACATGGACATGAATAGAAAAGTGAGGAAAGCAGTCCTAACTAAATCCAGTTGTTTGTTGCTGTTGGCCATGCTGTTAAATCCATAATCACTCAATATCTGTGCTAGGCTGGAGAGTGCAAAACCAACACACTTTAGGTCATGCTAGTAACACAGATAAACAGTTCTTGTGTTGAGGGGAAGAGGTGATGGCATTCTCTTGGGATTAATGACAGAACAGGTTGGTTAATGCACAGACTAAGCAGAACATCTCCCTTTACTGTGTTTTCCTCCACTGCCCATAAGTGTATACTTCTAGTATACCGGTCTCTGGTGTGCTATTATTACCTGAATAGCATTGTCTCCCCTTGTACCTGGAAGAGACCCTCCTCATTGTGTTATAGTGTTCCTTCAGTCTAAAACCTGCAGCATGCATCTGTGTTTGCTTTGACGGGACTGTCTCTGGATCCTGGGAGAGTTGCTGTGATGGCGACGAATGACCCACTCATTGGGGGAAATAATATTTTATGTTTCTTTGGGCCTTCGTAATGGCTGGGGGCTGGCTTCTCTTCACCGAGTTCAGGCATATGATTAATTGCCTCCTCCACACTCTCACCATCTCTCTACCCCTGTCTCCTTCTCCCTCTCTCTCGTGCCTTCATCTCTTGGGGAGGTCCACTTCGAGCCTCTCTCACAAAGTCATGAATTCAAGTTCAGTGTTTCCACTTCCTCCCTCAACAGGACACACTGGGGCCTCCGCATATCCTACATTTTAGGGCACTTTCGTTGTTATCAAAAGCAATGAGCATAGAATTATACCCCACGTCGGTAGTAACGAGGTTGGTGTCTTCCTGCGGCTTCTTTTTTGTGTCGCATTTCACTCAGTGATTATGCTGCTGATTTGAAACGGTGTGACAGGGGTTTGCATTTCCAGACAGGAGGCTGTCACTCAACATATTCAGAATTATTTGTTTTGATGTTGTGAAATCAACACACTGCCAATTACTTTAACACTACATGTGTCAGAATGTTCTTTATGTCGTTGCAAAACAACATTATTTGATGGAGTTCAGTGCACACAAAAAATATCAGCTACACACAGAGATTTCTTGGGGTCTCTTTTACTTGCGTGGAATCAAAACAACAAAGACAGGATGTCTGCATAATGTGACACCTATTCTGTAATTATCTCTTTGAAGAAATGATTGTGAAGATGTGTTGTCTGAAATAATAGCTGCTGGACACACATATTGTGTGTGTACTTGTGTATCTGTGTGGTTCTGGTTGTTGTTATAAAATCAGAGTTATGGCTGATTTGCTCTGGCCCTGGCGGAGATGAGAGACCTGCGCTGGTTAGAGCCTCAGCAGCCCATATTCATGCAGGGCCATTTTTCACACAGCCCATTACGAGTATGAGGGCATCTCATCTTAGCATTGCTGCATTTCTCTCTTCTCTCTTCTCTACCGCAGCCTTCCACATCTCTTTTTACTTCCCCCCGCACAGACTAGCATCCCTAAGGTTGAACTAAAGCCTCACAGGTAATGCATTGTTCCATCACCATAAATTGACCAATACTATTCAGGTCTGTGGGGTTTTGTGGCATACAGTTATAAACTGTTCTAAGTTATTCATTATAATTATTTTGATTACCTCCGTGAAGTTTTATTTTACATTCAAATTGCTGTTCAAATCTTATCCTTCTATTGTTGAGTTTTTAGAATACATTATGCATAGTTAAAATCTCTGTAACTAAAACACAGGGTCAAGATTTAGATACAAAAGGTTAAGAGTTTCTGCCTCCGAACAGAATGTTCCACTCTTGCCAAATCGATTCACACAGAAAGCAAAAAACGGCCTTTGGGCAAGACAGAGAATGTGCCTGATCGAGTGGGAAAGGTCTCTGAGTACCTAGAGAGGGGTCAGAACCCTGTCCATACTCACCGCTACCTCTTCAGGAATGATACAAACCTAACCAAACCAAAGCCTATGCAAAACATTTGACCCCTTCGAGCAGCATACAGCATGTAGGGAATAGTGCCTGATCTATGCCACCATAAGGTCAATATGGCAGAAAGCCATTAGCTGACCACAGACTCTGTCCTCACTGATCGTTATGCACTTCCTTATTCCTCATGGGATCTGTTCATTGGAACAGAAAATGGCTTTCAGTCTTTCAGATTTGATCAACTCTCCATACTGATGTTGTGTACAATTTCGTTTTATGGGTATAGTGTTTGTGTGTGTGTGTTGTTGTTGTTGTTGTTGTGTTCAGCTTGAGGCCCCCTCCACATCCCAAACTCACAGTACAGGCCATTCAGTTCTACCCGTCGGGTTCAGCCGGATACCAGAACGTCCCTGTAACTTGTCGCGTGAACTGACACATTGTTTCTATTTAAGACGCACTCCACAAAAGGGCTTCAATAAATCAGTCTTCTACCCATCTGTTCTGTTTTTGAGTAATTACAAATACTAGATGAAGTTAATTATAAGCTCCATCTATCAGCCCCGTCACTGCGCTTCACACAGGGCAGCCCCCCGTGCTACACATGGTCCTCGGAAAGACAGACTCTGATGACAGGTAGACAAGCGGAGTATTTTAGTCCAAATAACAGCAGAGGGAGAGGGACAGTTTTCCGCAAGAACCCCCACACAACTGTCAATTTATTTATAATAACAGTGCTCGCCTCTCTATTTAAATTTTACAAATATTTAAGCATTATTTAAAGCATTATGTTAATTTTGCGCATTTTGATTCAAAGTGGTGTCACCTTCAGATTTATAGCACTTGTCGATGACTTTCTCACAAATTAAATGCAAGCTTTAAGCCATATGCCTAGCTTTAATGGTCCCAAGGTGGCTCAACATCAATGGTATGACAGTATGGCCACGAGCCGAAGATTCATTTTGAGGAAGAGGAACATTTTAATGGATGTTTGTCTACAGAGCAACAATTGATATCCATGTTAACCAGTAATATTTTTCTTTGGTCAGTAACATCCTTTTGAACGTACTGTTTACCATCGATTTCCTTGCTTCCGTGAAAAATGCATTGCTAGCGTGTAAATTAATTTATGTATCAACTCCCCCAGATTGGTCAGGGTGTAAAGTTGAGCATGCTGAGAGCTGGTTAAGATACACTGGGTTGACATTCCGTTCACAGTATTAAAATTCATTGGCATTCAGTGCAGTTTAATTGATGTAGGCCTATAGGAATGGTCCTGCCACGCGCAAATTCAAAGCCCTGGGCGTTATTTCATTAGGATTGGACCTTAAGGAATACCAGTAGCCACAAGTCTCCTAATTACAGTATGCACATGGGGTAATGCCATTAATTAAACATAAAATACGACCTCAAAAATAATTGTCTTCTTTTGATTTGCGGGTTCATTTGCATTTTCTGAGGAATATCACCAAGAGACAACACAATTACTGTGACTGATTGTGACACATAGTCTGAGATGTGAGACTCATATCCCAATGCAGCGCAGACACTCACTGTTATACATTATAATATGGATAGGCACCTCTACGATGTAACAACTGATTTTGTTAATACAGTAATGTAATTTCAAATTAATCTTGAGATTCCAATATCAATCATGTATATGTCACTAAGAGACTTTTCCTCAAGGTCATGAGTGATCTTTGTTACTGCGTCTCCTGGTATCCTCCATATAGTACGAATATCATTACATGGCAGTGTTTTGAACTGCTGTGCATTCTGTATATCTTGTTTTTACTCCGTCTCTTTCTCTGTCTTTTCAAATGGGCCTCTTGGCAACAAACACCCAGTTTGTGAATAAGAAACCAAGGGCAATCGATGCCTACCTGCATGGTTTCAGGAGGATTTTGCTGGCAAATAGTGTTTTTCTTGACACAATTTACGTCTGTAAACCACTAACCTCTCAGGACTGTGCCTGGTATCTATCAGCTTTCACCCAGACAGGATGACTCCTCCAATCAATATTAATTCCTTAATGTGATGTAAATTCTGTCACCATCAGTGACCACAGACCCTTGAAATAAGCTTTAGAAAATACCCAGAGCAAATTGCCTAAACAGCACTTGTTTCGAGATATATAGACTCAGGCACTCCGATAGTGTTTTCAGAGTCACAAATAAACAAAGACAATCTAATTACAGGGACTTAACAACGCTGCCACCGTAGCGAGATGAGCTGAGGGTGTTTTCTGCATCAAGGATTTGTCCTTCATCAAATTAGATCCCTGATATGCTCGGGATTACTCAGCCGATAAAATAAGACAGAATTATTATGTTCGCATCTGCATTTTCACAGAGAATGAAATGGGTGCAGACATGATATTTTTGTTGCCAAAACTGCCTGTTAAAGAACGGAAGGAAATTATAAACATTTCTATGGCTTTGAATATTATTAAACAATTCAAAGATATGAACAAAGTTATTAATACTATTGAAATAAAAAGAAATGAAGTTATGGTGCACAGTTTACAGAGATAAAAGCTAGGGACCTTTTTAATGTTTCTGTCAAAAGGACAAACAGCAGTCTTCATATTTGTGTGATTTCACCATTTTCAAACAATATTATTACCTTATTGTGCTGAAAACACAACACACCCACACACACACACACACACCCACACGCACCTACACACACGCACACAAGCCTTCACACACCATTAGATCACGGACTTTAGAGGTTTCTCGCCATTATGTGTGCCTTCTAGTGCTCAATATTACTAGTTCCTTGCTCCATCAATGCACAACATACATCTATATCTTTTCCACACATTAAATGAATCCTTTAGGCCACTTGAGATTGACATGCACAGTACAATAAGTGAAGCCAAACCTCGCAGGGACAGTCATGAAGCATAGTTTGCATATGACTGGTCATCTGTGCTTGGGGCCACACAAATGACCAGTCTTTTACATTCCATGTGCATTGGTAGTCGCTGCATTATGCGACGGATCCAAGCTCCAAGGCAGCTTCTGAAGATGCACCATAGTACAGCATAGCTCCTGATTGCCCCATCGCTGTCATTGTCATTTGCTTGTGGATGCATGCAGAATCTGAGAACAGGACAGGGAGAGAGAGAGAGAGAGAGAGAGAGTGAACTGGAGAAACAGAAAACAAAGAGAGAAGATCTGTGTGTGTGAGAGAGAGAGAGAGAGAGAGAGTGTGTGTGTGAGTGTGTGTGTGTGTGTGTGTGTGTGTGTGTGTGAGAGAGAGAGAGAGTGTGTTTTTCCAGCTGCTAACCTTCACGTTCTCCAAGACTGACATATGCAGTGATGTTGAGTTGCAAACAGACTGGCTTTACCTTGCCACAGTCCATATCAGCGTTGCATCAGGTCCTCCCTGAATGTTCTGATGCTTTTGTGTTGTTATTCATTGATTTATTTGTTTGCTTGTTTATTTATTTTTTCCAGAGCTCATCAATATTTAACAACAAGTGACTGAAGGAGATGTTATGTTATAGAAGAGCTTCTTAGTAGTTTTCTCAGAGACCAGCTATCATACAAAGTACCACAGATGCTTTGGTCTAACTTTCCACTAACTTGGCCACTGTCAGCCCGCCATGACTCACTTGGTGCTCTGGGAAAACTCATGCGCATATACACTCAAGTACCCCCCCCCCCCCCTTCAAAAATTGAATAAAGTAGAAATGGGCATTTCAAGCAAAAATACTACACTCCCTCCCCACATGCACACACAGACACGCACCACACACACACACACACACACACACACACACACAATACCTCATTCACATTGAAAACCATGTATTGAGCGTTCATTAAGTGTTATGGTGAATGGTGGTCATGTGGGAATGGACGCTAAACGTTTAATCGATCGCCTAGTGACCTAGTACCATAAATGATCATCTTCTGACATGCGTGCAGTGGGAATCGCAACCATTGAATTAAAGTGTAAAAAGGGCAAGAGGTAGGGGTGATTCCTCCCCCTTCATCCACTGCATTGGAGTAAGCCCTTGCTCCATTGAAGTCCCATTATTTCTCTCACGATTGATTAATGTCTATGTGCCATCCACAAGTGGTTGTGATCACTTTGAAATCACGACTGCCTCTTTATTGGTGAGCTGATTTTGAGAAATGAAATGTTGCTTCAGGCTATGCAGCATACAATGATTCCTAATTGCTAGTGTTGTCTAGTTGCTGTGCTAGCTCACTTACTAGATAACTAGCTAAAGAAACCTTTAAATAACTTTACATTTAGGTTTAAATAGGTTTAAATGACAGATTTCCATTTGCATGAAATGATAGCTACATATCTAGATGATAGCTACATATCTAGCTTATTTTACAGTCAATTCAATTTAACCCAAGTTTATATTCACACATACAGTATTAACACAAGTTCATATTAACACATGCTAGTAACTGCCAACTGTTAAGATGGTTCCCTAAGCTAGAGATAGCTAGGTAAAAAGCTACGATAGGTAGAAACCTTCTGTGTGCCTGTGCAGCTTCATATATTAACACAAGTTTATGTTACACTTGCTAGCAACTACCAACTGTTAAGATGGTTCCCTAACCTAAAGTGGGCTAGGATAGTTCATAGCTAGTTTAACTGTCATGAGATCTTGCATGTTTTATGTATGTGAATGAACCACGGTTAATAGTTGGGAAATTACAGTATGTTACCTATTGCATGAACTGCCAACATGGCATGTTGTTTAGGTCGCCAAAACATGAAGCCAAATGCCAGATTATCAAACTTCTAACATTTTGCCATTTTGAATACACAGGAACGTCTGATTGTTTGAAGGGACTATTCATTGCATTAGAAGTTAACCATAACTTGAAGAACAATTAACGAAACTGTGTATCCCCACCACTGGGCATTTTATTTGCATACAATTAAATCTTTTCTGAGAGAAAAGTGCGTTGAAGTGTTCTGCCCCTGGAAGTATGAACAGAATGAGATCTCTGGTGTGTGATTCTCTCCTGACCCGTCACGTTTAATTATTCCTCGCCTGCTCATGAGGGCCCCGGTTTTGTGCTTCCAACAAGGAGGTCTTGGCATGCTCTTACAACTGCAGATAATTGTTTTGATGTGAGATTCCTGGGAGATTCATTCAGGCTCATTAAGCTTATAATTGCTTATAAGTTTCCTCTGAGCTCATATCACAGTTAAGCCCCACAAGAACCAGCTGAACCACAAAACCAAATGATTCCCCTTCTTACAGTTGCGCAGAGTCAGAAATTAGGCTGTTTACGGGCTCGAGCAGAGAGAATGTAAATCAGATTTTGTAACTGAGTTTTATTGAATCCAACACACCTCGATTAGATTTTTTTTTACAGATTTCCACAGGAATGATAAATGTCATGGTCCTGTTCCTTGTACTTCACACCTGCATCACCATGGCAACGTATGCCTGGTCCTGTCAACAACAGTGGGCAGGGGAGAGCAGAGGCTGGAGGGTAATCATTACTGATCCATGAGAGATTACATCCAAACCCAATTGCCAAGTGGGTATTGCAGTAATACAACTGAGCTTGTACCTGTGTGACATCCATTGTCAAGCTTTGACATTTCTATAGAAATAATAGCACAACAGTACCTTTACTCTCCAGTTTTATATAAACATGTAGACAATGCAAATTGTGTAACAAGTGAGTTCCACCGTGTCATTATCCCACAACTATCCTAAACAACTATACTAGAGTAGTAGCTATAACTATTGTAAAGTCGGTAGAATAATAATAGAAATAAACTGTAAGGCAAGATATTGCTATTGCTAATGATATATATATATATAGATAGATATATAGATAGATAGATAGATAGATAGATAACTATGTAGACATGGATATAGATAGAGAGAGAGAGAGAGAGAGATCTGATTATTTTGATATGTTTTGTGCTGTAGAGATCTGGTCAGGGTCTATTCTGTGCGGAGAGACTGAGCAGCCACCTTCATAATCACAGCGATCCCCTGCTGGCCTTCACAGCTCTCCATTGAGACCAGCGACAAAGCACTGTTATTAGTCTCTCTGCCTGACTACAGACCATGTGCTGAGCTTTAAAGCGCACTATACATCAGCATTAGACGACGGGGGTTTTCTACTTATGTAGAAATTATTAATTATTTCCGCACATAAAAGTCACACACTCATCAAAGTTAAAGAGTATTTAGATCCATAAATCATGAGAGAAGTTTACACACTGCTTGAAAGGGGCTGAAGTCCATGGCCAAAAAAAATACCCCCGACAGTGGCACGGAAGTGAGATCAGAGTGAATACATGGGATTTCAGGACACCCCTTCAAGCAGCTAACTTTGGGATGGATTTGCCATATCAGGGCCCGACCTACATCAGATCTGGGCTAGTTAATTAAGCTATGACCTGGACCTTTCATCTGACTGATTAGGCCAAGCAATGGAGCTTGTCTCTTCACTTCACAGCATCACCTGTACTTCAAGAGTGGCACAGTGAGATGCATCGCTCCTTCATGCTTAAGCTCGATATGGCTTCATTAGCTTGTAGCTTGATGAGAAACAGTCCAGGTAAGCTAGTAAGTGACTAGCTGTTAGCGGGCAAACATGAGAGAACAAAAAAAAGAAAATGCACAGTCTTCAGTGGATTCTTTTCTAGGGCTCTTTGATTAATGAAAAGCACTTAATTCCTTTGATAACGACGTGAATCCGGTTCCATTGGCTGTGCTGGTGTGTATGCAATTAGCTTGAACAGATAGGATGCAGGGCTCCAGGGCCACTGTCCCAGATGCGACAGCCACTTCAGCCTAGACATGGCCTTACAGCTCACCCCCCTGGGTCATAATGTACCACACACACACATCCTTCAACTTACTATATACATAAAAAGAGTAGCAGAGATAGACATACATACATACATACATACATACATACATACATACATACATACATACATACATACATACATACATACATACATACATACACACACACACATGCACACCTGGCTTTTAAATGTCCACGCTCATATACACACACTGATTTAGCACATGCACTTACACAATATATTCTGTATACACCTATAGACAAGCGCAATCACATACAGACACACACACACACACACTGCCAGCAGCTATGACATGACAGGATCCCTGCTAATTGTGTAAAAGCCTGCACACTGAAGTCAACAGGGGGAAAGAGCGCAAAAGTCTGGCAGACATCTTACCATAAATCAGCAGAACTGGGTCGTCTTGTGTCCCTTGGTCTGCCTGAGGAAGAGGTGCATCACTGTCTCAGAAGAACAAAGTGCTGCCTAGTATTAACACACGATGGATCCGGAGTCTGAACACTGTAAGGACGCCCTCTACTATTAAGTACTAACTATTATTTCTTTACTTGGTTACTGTCTATTTGTCTATGTATTCATTTAGTTATATTTGTGTGAGTGTTTTTTGTTGTTAATTCAGTTTTATGTTAACCCCCCCTCCCCCCTCCCCTCCGCCCCCTTTGACATAATAATAATCTTCACATTAAAGAGAACTCATTTGACATTGAGGCTTGTGTGACTTTCATTGCATCCAACATCAGCACGACAGGCTTTTTCATATGTGAAATTCAAAGCAGGGGAGCAATAAAAAAGATTACGTTGTCATTGTTGTGACAGACTTTGTGCAACAAAGTCAGAGGCATGATTGCAGTGTATAAATAATTCATTTTGCCATCTATGCAGAGATTCCGCTGTCGATTGCATCATTGTGTTCTATCTGTTCGTCTCGTTGACGCTTCAGTCAGTGTTTGCTTGTTTGTGGTGCCTGGGATGCCATAGATGGGACCAAATGGGGCTCATTATTCTTTAAAGCCTAACACCTTTGTGCATTATTTAAAGTTGAGGATTGATTGTATCCAGGAAAAGATTTGTCAGTTGTATGTCAGTCAGTACTATGTCAGTGTTAAAATTTGTCAGCATCATGATTGACGTGAATTGAAGAGATTAGTTCGGCCAAACATGGATATTCTGTCCTTGTCTAGTCTGCTCATCGTCATACTTGCAGAAACACACAATTCTGTGACTTTTCCTGGGGAACACAAAGGGACTTTTATTTGTTTACACATGTTTTATTCTAGAACACACAGTAGCTCTTTTCATAACTGGTTAGGGTTAGAGTCTACATTAATTTGTGTAGAGGTGTTTGACAAGAACTAATTAATTATATTAAGTTGATGGATAAGAGCATTTTTAAGAGAAAAAGGTCTGTAGAATAGTTATGGTAACAAATAATATAATTGCATGCAAATATTATCATTAATATAATTTTGTAAGGTGCTTTGGATAAAAGTATCTGCTGAATACCTAAATGTAAGCATTATCAAGGTTTGTGGTATTTAGATACATACACTTAACTGTGGGTGTATCAGGTGATAAAGCTAATTAACACTGTTCCCTCTTGATTGATAGTGACAATCCAATGACATTTTAATGAGAAAAAAAGTTGCATTTGCAAAGCAGTTTTAAAATAATTTAGCTAATAACAAATCGTTAAAATGTTTTAGAACATATTCATTAGGATGTAATTAATGAGGGAATTTAATGGTCTTAACATTTTGACTTCATTTTGAAAAACCCACCTCCACCTGTTTCTATTAAGAGCTTTTTAAATTAGCAATGGTGCTGGTACCGCATGGCCAAGGTCAAATCAATGAAAAAGTGTGTGTGTGGACACACACACACACACACACACACACACACACACACACACACACACACACTTCCAAACTGTACCCTAATCATCCTCCTCCCAACTCGCTAATCTACTTCTTCATTTAGGCCTGGCAGTCTGTGGGTCTCTCGCCTCAAATATCAGCTAGTAGCGGTGCCAACAGTCCTCCCCTCTCACTTCACACACATCAACATAGAGACACACACACACACACACACACACACACACACACACACACACACACACACACACACACACACACACACACACACACACACACACACACACAGGGCCGGCTCTAGCCCTTTGGTTGCCCTAGGCGAGATTGAGTTTTGCGCCCCCCCCCCCCCCCCCACACACACACACAATACTTAACATCACTGAAGAGACATATATTAACTTAACCGCTTTACTTTGCATAGCAGTTTTTTCACCCACTTATAATTCTACTATTCTACCTTTCAGTTCAACAATAAATGGTAAATGGTAACCATACACACAAAAAGACAGAGAGAGAGAGAGACAGAGTCAGATACACACACAGACACACACACACACACACACACACACACACACACACACACACACACACACACACATACACACAGTCAGACACACACACTCTCTCTCACAGAGAGAGAGAGAGAGAGAACAGTGGAGGACAGGCTGTCAGGCACAGTGAGATATCAGCACGGTGGCAACAGGCCCTGACGCGTTGAGCGGGGTGGCTAAAGAGGCATTGACAGCAGGCTGTCCACTCCAGTGTGTGTTATCCACACAGCTGACAGTGCAAGGCCACCCATTTTAATGGTTCAATCTCCACTGATACCAACTAATGAGGTTGGTTAGTGTGTGTGTGCGTGTGTGTGTGTGTGAGTGAGAGAGAATGGAGATGTGTGTGTATGGGGGGCAGGGGGAGAGTGACTTGTGTTTGAGTCTGCATTTCTGTCTAAAAGTGTGTGTGTGTGTGAAAGAGAAAGGAGACAGCAGAGGCATATTGCATAGTTAGTGAATGGGTGTGAATGCATATGTCTGAGTCTTTGTGTATATGTGTGTGGGCTACAGTAAAGACCTGTGTGGGTGCACATTCATGCATGCGTCTGTGTGTGTGTGTGTGTGTGTGTGTGTGTGTGTGTGTGTGTGTGTGTGTGTGTGTGTGTGTGTGTGTGTGTGTGTGTGTGTGTGTGTGTGAGTGGCCGAATGTGGGTGAGTGCTTGTGTGTGCTTATGGCTGTGGAGGTAAGCATGTGTGTGTGTGTATGTATAATTGTGTGTGGGTGAGCATTTGTTTAGTGTGTGTCTTTTGTGGTTGTACAAACACACTCACACACTCATCCTCACTTGTGCTTGATATATCTCAGGGAGTAGTGAATCGGTGCATCTTGTCCTCCTCTTCTGTGTGTGTGAAAACACTGACACAATCAGCTGTTTGTCTGCCTGGTTATCACTACCCACCAGCAGCATGGCCTTGGGGCAGCATCCCGGCCCCCCAGAACAAGCAGGCGGAGGTGGGATTGTGGGTGTGTGTGGGGGGGGGGGGTCTGTTTGTCTCGCTGTTTGAGTGTTTGTGACAAGCTCTAAATCTCAACCTGCTGCTTTTTCAAAGACGGGTCAAAAGGTTTCCCTGTGTGCTCAATAGCGTTGTGTAGAGAGTGCCATTTGCCTCATGGACTTATTTCCTGTTGTGGTGTTGGTGGTATTCAACAGGGGCGGACTGGCCATCGGGGATACTGGGGAAATCCCCGGTGGGCCGACGGGGTTTGGGCCGGTCCAATACCGGCCCACCTCAGGGACGTAACTATATGGAGCGCAGCAGGTGCGATCGCACCTTGGCCCGTGGGTCTTGGGGGCCCGTAGTCGTGGGCCATAGACATATTTACGTCAATCTAAATAGTCTGAAGGCAGAATATGTGCGCGGGGGGCGTGGCGGCGGCGGTTAGTGATCTACCCTGACAATTTCACAGTTTCAAGTGTTATAGGCAGAATATGTGCACGGGGGGAGGGGGCGTGTGTGTGTGTGTGTGTGTGTGAGAGAGTCCACGCCTTTTCACTGACTAAGAATTTTTAGAGTGAAAGAGAGTGCTCAGTTTCTTTTCTTTGCCTTTGGCGTTGTGAGACAAAATTTGCAAACACTTCATGGACACCTCTCTCTCTCTCTCTCTCTTTCTCTCTCTCTCTCTCTCTCTCTCTCTCTCTCTCTCTCTCTCTCTCTCTCTCGCTCAGTCCTTGCTCTCCACTTCAAGGTTCTGCACAAAAGGCTCTACAGTTCATTTCTGCAGAATAAGCCAACCATTTATTTTATTTTCATTGTGCTTAACAGGGCTGGTCAATACATATTATAACTAATTTGCCCCCATAAATACTGTAAGTATACATACATATATAAGCCTTTCTACAGTCTAGAAGATAAAATGGAGTAAAATGAACTGGCACAATAATTAGATAACCTCTTACCATCACTAACACTACAACTACAACAAAAAGTCCATTTCAAAAGCATTTACAGAACTTCTCGGCTTAGGAATAAGAAAACAATAAACAAGTTATTGATCTTTTTTGAGAGCAAACCACAGGAATTCCAAAGAGCAAAGCAGTATATAATTGCGCCTACAAGCAACATTCATCTTGATTACATTCAATTCGGACCTATAAGGATAAGGTAAGTATAGACCATCCATCAAAGTCACACCTTAAGGCCCAGGGTCCCATTACCAGTAAATAGTACATAGTGCTATTGCCAGCACATCCCAAAGCTGTCACCCCAATATTTATATTAAAATATTGTGGCGGGGGTTGCTGCTGGGCTGCAGTTAACCACAGAGTGAAATTAGATAGAACTCTTAAACAATTTCCCATCCCATTAAATATTAACCATGTTTACTATAATTCTGGGGAAGCACTTTCAACTCTGTGGAGCATGAAGATATGACGAATGAGATGTATGTCTGACAAACAAAAAGAGAAAACAGCTCCTAGATGCTTCAACTGTGCTGATTAAATCTTGAAACAATCGTGACAGAAATCATTTTGATATTTGACAGTTTAATGATGCATATGTATAACGTGTGGCTGGACAATCTTCACAGTAATAACTCCCAGTGGGATGATGAACCTCTGGACATAAGTGGCGGGGTCCCGGACAATCCTGGATGGTTTGCTTTTTGAAATAACAATCTCCTCGCTGCATGTTTTTTTTAACTTATTTCAGAGTTACTTACAATTAAATCTTGGCTGGGGATCTGACAGAGGATATTCATTTGAAATTATTTTTATTATAGTGTATTGTCACAGCCAGTCAGAATTGAAAACATGTCATGTAGCACTGGTCGCCTATGGCAACAGCCTGGTGTACAGTTCAGCAGTCTGTCACGTAGAAATAAAAGACCAGCAGAGAGCAACACAGCGGCGAGCCACAGAGCTGAAATAAAGACTGCATGTTAGAAAATGCAGTGCTACAATAGAATACAGAACAAATCATGTGGTAAACTATTTTTTAAGAGAAATGGAAAAAAACATGGGCATGTTGAGATTTCACTCATCTGTAATTTTTCAGTGATTGCAGTTTATGTATTAGGCTACTCGGTATAATACTGTGTCTGGAGTCTTTCATGTTTCACACAAGTTTACAGTGGTCATAACACACGACTGTTTGACGGAGGTCAGTTTGTGTGGGCATGTGGGTGCAGTGGGTGCTGTGTTTTGTATATGGCAAAAAACTGTGACATTGGTTGCTATGCGACTCATCATTGTCCCTAACAACACCACATTCAATGGCTCATCTCTAAAAACACATGTTTTGAATTCTCTGCACTCATACCAAAAAGTATGCGAGGGTTCCGCTTTTTATGCGAGGGTTGGCTTTTTAATGCTTAATATTTGCAATTGGAATCACACTTAACATGACAACCCTTAAGAATGTATTCTTGGTGGCAGGCAAGTATGTACTTCGGAGGATGACCTCTGTAGAGTTTGATGAGGGATCTCTCAACCACGAGGGCTTTCTCTCTGCAGCTGCATGACTTGGTCAGGGATTTATAGACCTTCAAATGACAGAATTGATTCTGCACTGAGAAACTGCAGATAGGAGAGAAAAAATTAGGGGTACGTTTCAGAGGAATAGCTCTGTTCTTTCTTCCCCGTCATTAGCAGATCTGAAAGAGAGGTTTGGTGGCGGGGCAGGATTACTGCAGACCCACTGAGCAAATGTTCACTTAGAGGAAACACAATTATGATAAAGGCATAACCCCCACAGGAGCCAAACTATCTGAGAGTCACTGAAGCTGGACCTGAGGCGATGACTGGTGGCTTCTCATGTGTTTTACGTAATGCAGATATGAATTTGTTTAGCTCATTATTTCAGCAACAACTACAGAGGAACTCATACACATGTCCCGTGGAATTTTAGCATGGACATACTGCTTGCCATTTTAATCCATCCCCTAACACACACACACACACACACACACACACACACACACACACACACACACACACACACACACACACACACACACACACACACACACACACACACACACACACACACACACACACACACACACACACACACACACACACACTCACTGTGAGTAGGAAAAAAAGTCACATAGATTCTGTGAGAGAACAAAATGAGACAGAAGGTGCCAAATGCCAGCATGGTCACTTAAACTAATATTATTTTCTCTTCCAATAGTCATCTGAAAAGACTTCAGAAGAGCTGGACTGCATCTGAGAAATTCTCTGAGGACCTTTATTAAGTGCAACCTTTGTAGTATACAATAAACCACTTACTTAAACCCAAACAGGAGGAAGCACATAGTAAACCTAATGGATAGAACTCCATTTTCCTTTCTTGACAGACCAGCACAGGAAAAGGCAAAAGCACATTTCTGTGTCTTTCTCTGGTTAGGCAACAGTTCTCACACCCAGGAAGATAATCTCAAATCCTTTCTGTCAACAGCACAACATTTTTTTCTCCCCATCACTCTGGGCTGTGTAGATATCCTAACCCCTGAAGACCCTTCTATCAGGCTTTCCCTCACCTAGCACCTGTATCTGAACAGAGACATGCCATTGCCTTTGCCTTTCATGCTCATGTTGAAGCGGCAGATCGAGCCCCAGAAACAGACCGTAACCTTTCTTCTTATTTATTTCACCCCCAAAATTGGGCTTTAATATGTGACCATTCATTACGTGCTACTCATGCGGGTTATGAATATGTGGTCTGTGAGTCTGTGCTGGACGTAGAGCCCATCACGTGTAGAGGCTTCATCTTAGGGGACAATGAGTCGGTGAGATAGAAGGATGAAAACAGAGGGAGAGAAAAATGACAGGCAATATCCATTATTTTGATAACATTACCTTGAAACTTCAAATGTCACCCCACTTTGATCTTTTCAAAAATCATCACCATTGGCCTTTTGTCACTCGGCTTTCATTACCGCCGTCGTATCTGGCATGTGCAAAAGACTCCTTTTTTTCCCTCAGCAGCTTTCATCATGTATTCTGTCTTTAATGTTCAACACATATGTTCCTTACACATCAAGAGGTTGCTATGCCAGACACGCCAACCTTTCAGGTGAGATAGCTTTTGAAGTTATGCAACACCTTTTCTTTACCATTGCGTTACATCAGGCGTTTACAGTGGTGTGTTCAAGGTGTCGTGTCAGGGTTAAATGCAGTATATAGTGTAAGGTTAAATTACCTGTGGATTTTTCAATGGTTTTCTTCGCAGCACTCTTTCCCCTCATTTTTTTAACAAGGCATGCCTAGGCCAGCCTGTGCATTAATCCGCGCCTGAGTATAGTAATAATACATTATAGTAAATTCGTGGCCATAAAGTATGTCTGATTAAATGGAAAGTAAGTCTGATTAAATGGATATCACACACACACACACTTTCTGTCCCCTGCATAGTTGATGTGCTCTAAGAACGTGTGTGCGTTTAGGCAGTGGGTGAATTCTTGAAACTGACGTGCACGGAAATGATGGTTATGCTTTTCATTTTGTGAAAAAAAGGGTGAATGCTGCACTTCTCACTTTGTGGGAAAAAAACAAGCTCACTCCGTAACCAAAAGTAATTCTGTCCATGTAATAGATGTCCTAGGGTAACATTTATACTTTTGTGGCAGGAAACTATGATCACTATGACTATTCTGTGCCATGGAATGTTACTTTTGTCCACATAACGGTTCTGCTATATTACTGAAAGTATGATGTGCCCTCTCTCCAAATTCAATGACATGACATAACAAAATTTGATGCAAGAAGGCCTAGAGTCTAGGCTGTATCATTAGTACAATTATTAAGCCCATTCTAATGTCACTTATTGTGTATGTGAGAGAGAGAGAGAGATAGGCGAGATCCCTGGTTTCTCAACCCTCTGAGGGATTTAACAGACAGACAGAACAGAAATGAACAGTAAGTCAAACACACTAAGTTACACGACTCCCACGGAGATGATAAGAGAGAGCTTTCTACTGCCTGCAGACGGGCTTCTTCTCTCTCCCGGGATGATTGTATCCACTCGGGAGACGCAGCGCCCAGGCAATGTCACATGCCGACGCGCATTCTCGCCATTCATTAGCCGTCCGTCCAGGCTACTTGTTAGCGCTCTCGGCTACTCGTCTCCATTACCGGAGGCAGTGAGCTAATTGAAAGTGGGTTGGGTGGGAAATGAGCTCTGTCCGTCATGCCGCGCAGCTGTGACAGGGTCTACGCTAGTAGAGGAGCCAACAGCCCTTCTGCAGACAACTTCAATTAACCAGACAGAAGGAGGGGATTTGTGGGGGCGGACAGGATTCGTTCGGGGGGGGTCCATATAGTAGATGAATTTGCAAGTAACTCAGGGCCAGAGCTGCATCCTATCAGGGCCACATGTGTTGTCTGTTATGTGGGTTGGGTGATGGCAAGGTTAGCTTATTGTTCTGTGTTGGTGGGGTACACAGCAATGGGCACATTCATTCAAAGTAGATTATGGACCACCTTTTATCACAGATTTTTCTCTGGCAACGGACTATAAATAGAGATCTTTCTAACCTTGAGGTGGACCCTTAACAGAGCACAGTACAATAAAAAATTGTCTCAACAGTGCCCCCTATGGTTGAAAAAAATTAAATGACTCTCATAGCTAAGTTTCCTGAATGGCCATCTGAACAACTTCATGTCAAGCCTCTGTAATAACTGAGATCAAGACAAAACCCTAATGCTTCTATCCCTCTATAATACTGCTAAAATGTACTACTTACTCTATCTTTATATTCAGATAAATAGCATTTCAACCACACTATGCTATTGTTCTTCTTAGCCAGTTGCATGGCATGCTCCTGTTATGAGTTACTATTATACAAATCCATGTGTGCTTAACCAATCTGTAGTGCTATTTAATATCTCTCTGAGAATGAACACAATTTTGAGGTAAGGCATATAACACAGATGGATACTGACTTTCACTTTGTCAGATGTTTTGTTGACACACACATATTTTTATGATTATTTGTGTGTGTTAGTGTATGTATGGCTCCCATTTATCATGGCAGACAACAGTTATCCTCTTCACAAATCCAGTGAACACATCAGAGGAATTTGTCTTTTGGCTCATATCAGATTAGGTCTAATGACTTGCTACATTGCAGTCAGGGGATTTTACCTTCATTAAAAAAACAAGACACATTGCAAAGTGAAATTGAAAGATCGATGTTAAATATCCTTTCTACAGCAAAGCACTAAATTAGGCTAAACACAAAACGTCACACTACAGGGAGGAATTTCGTTCTTGGATTTCCGTTCCTCTTTTTACTAAGAACATCCTACTGCTGCCATCTGGTGGTAATAAAAGTGAATTGCAGTACACATTTAAATCTGCTGCCTGAAGGGGGCCTACGTCCAATTGACAGCCATGAATGATGTGAAGGTATGGTAGACAAGTAGAGAAAGTTAACCATTTTCTCCAAACTTGCTTTTGATGTTCCAGGCCATTAGGCTCACAGGCTCTTCAGTTACGTGGCCCCGGGCTGTGTCTGATAAACTGGTTATGTGTGAAAAGCTTACATATGGCGTTCGTCCTCACAGCTCGACTTCAATTAAAATTTTAAACATGTGGTCTAAAGGGTTTAACTCTGAGGGAAGTGTGTGCGTCTGTTTGTGTGTGTGTGTGTGTGTGTGTGTGTGTGTGTGTGTGTGTGTGTGTGTGTGTGTGTGTGTGTGTGTGTGTGCGTGTGTGTGTGTGTGTGCGACTGTGTGTGCGTGTGTGTGTGTGTGTGCGACTGTGTGTGTGTGTGTGTGTGTGTGTGTGTGTGTGTGTGTGTGTGTGCGCGCGCACAAGTGTGTTTGTGTGTGTTTGTGCATGCATGTGAAAACTTTGCATGTGAAAAAGAAAGTGAGAGAAATGTTTATGAACGTCTGTTTCTGTGTGTGTGTGTGTGTGTGGATAAGAGAGAGAGAGAGAGAAGTGTGTGTGTATTTGAGTGTGTGTATGTGTGCGCGTGGTTGATTATAATCTTTTATTCTCGACAGAGAGGGGCGAGAGAGAGTGCGAGCGTGCTTAATTACAATCTGTGTGGTGTGAAATGCATGGATTACCTTAAATTCACTGTGAGACTACTGACAGCGATTCCTTCAGGGCGCACTTGAACTCGGGGGAAACAGCCTGCTTTGATTAGGAGGCCATTTGCATATAGAGCCCCCAGTGTCGTGCCCTGCCCTCCTCCTCTGTTTCAGGGTTGGGGGGGGGGTTGCTGGCGTAGACCCAGGGGCTAATCCAGCATTTCTGCATGGCAGTGGACGATGAAAACCACACAGCTACTTACTCCACCAACGAGATGCTATCTGATGTTACGACTAGGATCATATGTAACCATCTGAGTTTGCTGCATAGCACTGGGTTGGACATAGAAATTAGACTCTTTTTTTTGCTGATGGGGGAGAAGGGGATATGGGGGGAGAGTCCCTGTAAAAAAGTAAACAAAACAAGTTGGAAGAAGTACTCTGTCCAAACTGCATTAAACATCTGAGTTTCGTGTGTTCTGAGGTAGATAAACTATATGTGGAAATAAATCCCACGGTAAGCCTCACTGTCCAACTGTTACACCAGACTTGGGAGAAATCATATGAATCGTTCAGTTATTTGAGCAAAATTATGTAACATTCTCCATCACTCATTTTCTCCGACTGACTTGTGTGGGTTGTTGAATAACAGTAAATCAGCATACTACAGAGCCTTCAGTCAGACCGTTTATTTAAATATGTTCTTTAGGAGGGCTCAGGCCTGCTCACTTTCCAAAGAACCCTGACCTGTTGACCCTTATCTGTAAATTTCAGTGCCATTTTTAATATCCTGTCTGTTGATCTGGGCCGAGGGTGGGAGCGCCCGTGTGTCACACCGCTGGTTCACGTCATAATTTATTACACGCCATTTTTCTTGCGAGGCCCGGTTTACTGCAGCTGCCAGATAGGTAACTGGCAAAGCTTAAGAGTATTATCTGGAGAATTGTTTTGCATACATTACAGGGTTAAGTGCAAACCAATCTGGTTTATACAAACACAGCAATCCAAACAACGAATACATCGAGCCTGATGAGTAACACACGGCTGGGTCCGTCTCCCTCTCCTTCTCCTTCGGATTGTTTGAGACTGATTGGTTGTATAAAGCACGGCTTAGACTTTGATTACATTACATATCGTTATGCGTGGCCGATATGCGTGTGCCGCAGATGGACAGAAGTGACCCTGGAAAGCGCTTCAAGACGCAAGACTGATTTACCGCAAGGCCGCGTGGAGCAGAGGAAATGATGGAAATGATCTTGATGACTTTGATCAGCACACCGAGGGAGGAAAAGATATGTGCTCTGCGATGCATCTCCCATAACGTATTTCGTTTTTTACATGGTAATGTCGAGGTTTCACAGCGCTCCAGCACTCAAAACCTATGTCCACTCCGGCAACCGTTACACGGAGTTCAACCTTGTCACAAGCTTGGAATTTGTTATGGGTAAAAAGGTCCAGGGAAGTTCAAAATACAATCTCCGAAGACCGAACAAAATTGCACTGGCGTTTTAAATGGAACACCTCCGTGTGCAATCTAAAATAATCTATCCTGTGTAGGTTTATCCTCGAGGTCACAATAAGAAGGGGAAGCATTTGTGGCTTTGGGTTGGCCCTGAACGTGAGCACTGATAGCCTTCTAGATGCAAGGCCCATAGGTCTACATGCTCTGGGTAGGTTATAGGCTATTTCCCGTGCAGACTTGCCATCAGATAGTGTTACAGATTTAAAAGACAGAATCCACCTTATATTATTTCTTTCACCCCAGCAATACGTTCCTGCCGTTTTAGTGTCTGTAATCCCACAAGCAATAACAACCTTCTCGCATTACTGTCGCTGTGAAATGTGCCTGCTTGCCTTCAAAGAGAGCATGAGAGGCCATGCGCACACCCTCATTATGAATCCGGGTCTTATCCCGGGACAGGAATGGAAGCAAACTATTAATTTCTATTTCTGGGGAAATGCTTTGGACTGACGTTGATTTAGTGCCAAGGGTCCCTCATTGTTTTCTTTTTTTCTTTTTTTTTTTTGCTTTAGAACAGTCGAGACTCTCACGAGCTGACATCTGCACAGCCAGCGCGGGTCGGCGTTTTGTCATGCTGTTGCAGCAGAGCTGTCATTCTGAGAGAAACAGCGTGACCATGTTGATTAGGGTAACCTTTTGGGCAGGGAGTGGAAATATGCTGTCAGCTCATTACAAAAATACATAAGCTCTCACATTCAATTACTCACTTAGCAACGGAAGATTAGTTTGCGGCAGCTGCCAACACCGTGGCCTTCTCAGGGTCAACAGAAATCGCTGCAATCAGAAGAGTGTTGGGGCTTGTGGTGTATCGGATTCTGCGCTCCGTTCTCCCCTTATCCTTCGTTCCATCTTTCCAAGCGCACTTTCAGCCCTCTGACTCCGTTCGCCCCTGAAACATTAACAAATATTTACTCTGAGCCCGGGTTCCTTTTTAAGTCGTAAGTGAATTTCATAGTCTATAAAATATCACACACGTTTTTAAACGACAGTTTCCTTTTCCTGTTCAAGGCCGTCACAGCCCTTGATTGTAGTGTGTGAAGTGTGTGAAGCGGGAGAGAAGTGTAAAGTCATCTCGTTTGCCTCCCACCACACACAGACACACACACACTCACACAGTCGTACTTACAGTATTTCTGCGCACACACTGAACTCGTACAGCGCAGTAAATCTGCGGATGTGAAGCTGGAAATCCTCCCCGAGCCATGAATCACGGCGAAGCCGTTGGCGTGAGACGCCCGCCACCCACGGCTCCGTCCGGCCGCGGCTGCCCGCCCTCCTCCTCCGGTGCGGATCAAATCTGTTAATGCCTGACATCGGCTGTAAACCAGCTGTCCATCATGGGGCCTCTCCCAGATTTGTTATGACTGAAGCGATCTTGGGATACATGGCTCGCAGAGCTCTCTGGTCATCTCACTATTCTCAGCTTTGATTGCACTTATAACCCAATATGTCTTTTGTAAGGAGCTGGGAAGCTTGCTGGATATCACCTGACAGGAATGTACCGTGGAACACTACAATTCAATAAATTCCTCTTATTTTTATTTCGTGATATTTTAAAGAAACGAAGGACCTGTTATTGTTATGTTTATAAGGTAATGCTATTGTATATGTTTTCCTTGTTACGTATTCGTTGGCTTAATTGCATTCCAACTTTTAAAGTACCATGAAGTTAGTAGGTTATTTATAAACAACCACGGAACCGATCGTGCAATATGCACAGTGCTTGTAGGAATATTCGAAGAAACCTTCACACATGCGCTTAGAGTCCACAAGGGGGCGGCTTCGGAGCAGATGTAATGCTGATTGTTATGGTGACCCTTCAACACAAGATATAGTGATTCCCATGCTTTTGGAAGTCGAAGCATTTTCAGTGAGACGAGTCGATTACATTTGCCCGTGTTACCGAAATACTTAGTTTTAAGTCTCTAGTACAGAGCTATTTATTGCATTTATTGTCCTTAATTGGATCTCAACATGTTTTCTCAATATGTTGCTGAGGAGGATGTAGGGTGGGAAATAAGTGTTTAGATGAAAGTGCTTTTGTCATTGAAATAACAACAGACTAATAACAATGTGCGCCTGTGTGTTTGTGTATTGCTGAATACTAAAACAAAAATATTTAATTAAAAAACGTCTTCAGATAGAGCTAGTTCACATATACACACATATGCAAATATACATATTCAAACACACAGACACACAATGTCTGTATTTTCTTACATACATAGTACTGTGTCATTCCTGAATGTTTAAAAAACCTAAGTGGGGCTGCTTTTACTTCAGTTAAAGGGTTTTTGACATGCAGGTCTAAATGGATCGGGACCTTGCTGAAACTAAAGATAGAAGATTACAGTATGTGACCTTGGCCCTTAAACTTTCACCAACTTGTATTTTATGATATGCAAGCCTTTTCCTCTTTCAGCGGCACTGCTGCGACGTCGGGGACATTTTCATGATGCTGTACATGTCAGTACTATGTAATTTACAAACCAGAGATGGTAGTGACAGCAGTTCTGGGAAACGCTTTCTTTAATTATTCATGTTCAGTGCGTTTAGACGTGCAGGATCACGATTTACTGTGCTTTATTTTTTTGTATGTAGGAATCCAGATGGATTTAATGACAATGCTTGAGACACACACACAAATACCTAATCCGACAGGCAAAAATAAAGAATTAAGAACTCTATTTTCTCTGAAGAGTAACTATTTTGTAGACAAATACCAGTGTTTAATACGTGGACACTGGGGACGCAGTTTATTATTTTGTTCTTCTAATAATTCATCATTCATAGTTTTCCTCTGCCACAGCACTGTTGTTGATACAGCATGTAATTTTGATTTATATCCCGAATAAGCACTCAAATCATTTGATCATTAATCCAGACATTGTTTTATTTACTCTGTGTGCATTACTCAGCAACTGCAAACAGAAGGGGCACGTAGAGGGGTCAAAAACAAGGATTTCTCTGTTAGTCTCTAGGAATAGCCTGCCATTGGCTAGATGTAATATGAGAGAGAGAGAGAGAGAGAGAGAGAGAGAGGGAGGGAGAGGGAGAGAGGGAAACAGAGAAATGGTTTCACATTGTAGAGTAACATAAATATTCAGCCAGGCCTCTTTGCAGTTTGTTTCATTTTACTGGACCCCGCACAGTGATGTTATTCTGGACAGTGTTTTTGGCTTGACACTTGTGTGAGTGTGTGTGTGTGAGTGTGTGTGTGTGGATAAGCCCACGACAGTGCTACCCCGTGTCTGCTCACCTCTCCTCCACACTCATGTTCTTGGGTCCCAAACAAGCTCCCTGGAGCCTCACTCAACCCCAGGCCAAAAGTTCTGCACCAGTTCATTACCACACACATCCCTCCCTCCATCCATCCCTCCGTCCTTACCGTCCACATCGCCCAGTCCCATGACCACAGTATGGAGACTGCAAACCAAGCTCACCCTACTCCACCTATCCACACACACACGCCTACCCACACGTGTACACACACATTACCCACACACACATACACATACCCACAGATGTGCACACCTAAATACACACACACGTGTGCATGCACACACACTCACACACGCGCGCGCACACACACACACGCACACACACACACACACACACACACACACACACACACACACACACACACACACACACACACACACACACACACCATCCCGTGTACACACACACACACTTACCCACAGAGGTACACACACACACACACACACACACACACACCCGCCCACCCCCACGGGGCTGGTTCACCCCACACCCTCTGTTTTCCTGATCTGTTGGGTTGAGGTTAACCCACAGTGGTAATCAGCAGTGAAACCTGCACCATGCTGCTTGATGAGCGCTTCCTGCTCCACAGACCAGCTATCTTTCGCCCCTCACAGCACAGCTAAACGCAGCTAGACGCAAAGAGTATGCACTATGGAGGACAGACATTTACCCAAAGCTAAACGCAAAGAGTATGCGCTATGGAGGACAGACATTCACCCAAAGCTAAACGCAGAGAATATGCCCTATGGAGGACAGACATTCACCCAAAGCTAAACGCAAAGAGTATGCTCTATGGAGGATAGACATTCATCTGAAGCTAAATGCAAAGAGTATGCACTATGGTTCAGGCCTAAAACACCTTGAGACAATATTATTTGTCAATGGCGCTATTAATACATTAAAACTGAACTAAATTCAAACATACACAGAAAAGAGACATACATATCTAAACATTAAAAGTACGCAGTAGAGGAGAAGAAACATCCCCCCACAGCTAAATGTAAAGACCATGCATCAGGGGAGAATAAATACATTCGCCCGTGAGGTAGGGAGGAGAAGAAAAAAGCCCTGCTGCCCGTGGGTGCAGCTCATTCATATTACTCATGATGGTTGTGTTTGGCAGGATGTGATGGAGGAAAAACATTACCCTCTTTCAACAGCCAGGCCTAAAAGCCTCTGGAAGGCAGACTGTGATTTAAGCCATGTTCACATCTCCAAAAGTCCACCCTTGGCCATGAGACCACCATCTCCTTCTCCTTCGTTCGACTACACTACAAGTTGCTTCATGGTTTGACGCTCCTTTGTGTTTTAGAGACGAGACAGGGGTTGTGTGTGGGTGAGGGAGTGGGAGGGGGGGTCCAAATTGAAACCAGTTGATAACTAGTGTGCTCCGACGTGTGTGGTGACAGGCGATGTAATTAACAGCACATTTTTTTTAAAGGCCTCACACTACTAAATAATTTAGAAGTGCTAAATCTGTTGTAAAAGATTTAAATAAGTATTTATTTACCCACCGTCCCACTTACATTGAGTTTGATGATTAATACTGAGGATTGAGTGTGGCTCCTGAGAAAGAGCTTCCTAAAGTAATTGGCTGTTTTCTTTCCCCAAAAGAGACAGACTGGGACAGCAAAAAAAACAAACAGCCAACCGCATGTCATCTCTCTGAAATATGGTAATAATATAGGAGGAAGTTTACATCTGTAAAAATATGTGTTATTTGTCTTTACTTTCATTTAAAACAGGCTGCCCCATCAGGAGGGCATTTTATAGGTTTCTGAAAATGGACCACAGAGGAGGCCAACACCCTTTTCTATCTTTAGGAGAGGGAATCCACCCAAGAGCTGTCAGTCCACCAGCCAGCGTCTCAAAAAGCCCAGCGCTGTCCGGAACCCCCTTATCCAGCGTGATCGGCCACATCTCTGAGGAGCTGAGACAGATATGATCAGACTCATTTCTGGAGAGACGGCGCAAAATATACCATGCCACATCAAGAGGGGGCTTATGTAAGGTCCACCCACGTCCACACAAAAGATTGGAGATTTTTGCTGAAATGCAGTCGCACTTTTGAAAAAAAAAGGGCTTTTTAGAATGCTATGGCAAAGATTTATCTCTTACTGGCCTCGAGTCAATGGTTAATTTTTCTTGGACTCCACCTATGTTTTTCCAAGGGCCGGGAACTGTGCATAAAAAGGTCGGAGAAATAATGGTTTAAAAAAAAAAAAAAAGTTTGCATTAATTTTTTTTCTAAGTACAAAAATTGCAGCTCATGAAGAAAGAGATTAATGACTCTGGCCCTGTGCTTTGTATATCATACTGGCACTTTGTGTAGAAACACTTTATAAATCATTGTTGGACATATAAGGTATTATTAGTACTCTGTGTTTGGCTTCGTGGTTTGTGTTACTGCCAAATATCTAAGTACCTGTACTGCCCTCTGTCTAATCTGTTTTTTTAAGTGTCAATTTATAAGACCTGTGTTATTATTTTACTGAGGTAGCCTTGCTTTTATTGACAAGGATATTGAATATCCTTGTGCACAGTGACTATGAAAAGACCTCTTGTCATAACTTCTGTAGGAGACACTTAACACACACCCAGTCATTGTCTTAAATGACCCCACCATTTCCTCATGTCACACAGCTCACAGTTAGTGTGAAACCACCAATGATGCTGTATTCCATTCATTTTTGACTGATAATAAATACAATATCTGGGCAGTCATTTTTCATAATTACAGCACCTTGGGGAAATGAAAGCATTGAATAATTCAGGATGATTTTATTTCCTTCATTTGAAATACAGCTAAAATTGCCATGTATATTTCACAACCTCTGCTTGCTGTATTAAAACTACTACAGTTTAAATATGTATGTAGGTTAGTGTACATTTGGTAGTTCTTACAGTGTAAGTATGAAACAATGTACACTATACATATGATATCAGATAGAAACTCAAAAATATAGTTTCCTGCTGTATTGAGAATCACATGTTAGGTGTCTGACAGAAGACATAAGGGATATCTTTAAGCAGTAGATACAGTTATCAGAGGGAGGCAACCATAGATAATCAGATACCAATATTTGATGTGATCTATCCCACGTTTTCTCCACACACAGACTAGACATACATCATTATCCTCAGGGGTGAATTCTTTTTCCACTGGTTGGCAAATCACATCCAGAATAGATAAAGATTTACATCCAACTATTACTATATCTTGTTGACAAACTGACAGACAAGAGTTAATATGTAGCCTACGCATCACACTCGGTGGGGAACTCGCCTTTTAAAATGGAGACTTAGAAATGTGTGCACATATTAACCAAACTTGTTTAATGATCTTGTTAGCTAAGAAAACCGTGTTCAAAAATTCTGAATAAGAGCTTACATTTCAGTACAACTAAAAATCAGTCGACAGTTAATTCAGTCGATTTTAGAATATCCAACGCTGGTCAATTCGTAGTTCTGTGCGGTTGGTGAACTCCAGAAATGTGCTAATGTTCTCGAGGTCAACAGTAGGTACTTATGGAAAATATTTACTCGACATTGAGGGCTATGAGAAATGCAGCTCTATGTCTGTAGATGACCTGCTGCAACCTGCGTCGGTGGGTCGGTTAGCTCGCTCTCCTATGTGAAAGCCAAGCAGATCTGTTATGGCAACGGCTATTTACTCACAATCAGAAAAAAAACTACAGAGGTGTGGTTTACTCACATTGACCAGTCAGATACCAATCATATAGCCCTACCAGCACATTTCAAAACCAGGCCTATCATTACGGAATGCCTAAATTCACAAGAGGACCAAACAAGGTAAACCATGGAATCAAGCTATTATTCTTGCAAAGTGTTGGTTTGCATGTATGGGGGTAAAAGTAAACGTAAATAATACAGGCCTAGGTGATGTAGCTTTTCGAAGGAAATTACAGATCTTTCTTTGAGCTGCTGTGATGATGCCATATATTTCGCTCTAAAAAGGAAAATCCCCCTGGAGGATTGACAGAAGTCCAGTGTCTGAGAGATTGTGTTTATATTCTTAGCTGTCACCGACAGCAAGCGCCTGGAATAAATGTCCCATTGCAGTTTACCTATAGAAATTGATTGATATGTTTCAATGAAATGGCATGTCTATTATTATTTCGATTCCCACCGTTAGTCTGCTATATTAACTATCCTTAAATGATGCAGAATTTATTCGAAATAGAACTATTCAGAACTAGTAAAAAATATCTATATAATAATAACAAAAATAATAAATTAATAAAAAAGTGTAACATATGATTGACTTTTTAACATTTCAGTCGAAATAAAGAAGCAATTTTAATGCTATTCATGTGGAAAAAATGCTGCAGTTGTTCCATGGTAATAAACAGGTTGACTGGACCAATGTATGTTATGACATAAAAGACTAATAGGTGTATTTGAAACTTAATACATAAATACATGTTACTCAACACTACATAGTGGTGTAGTCGATGTAAAATACATACAAAGTAATATTTTCATTTTTCATTAATTTTGTGTCGTTGCGCGTAAGTAGGCTATTGTAGGATAACGTGTCCATTTGTAGCTCTCTCTGGGTCATTTGTCTGGTTTTGTATGTTAAATAGAACATAGGTAACCAGGATACAAACAACCTCTGCATTTACAATCCTATTGGTCTAGAAAAGTTACAGTAATACCATTAAGTCAACAGTTCCCAGACGGTATTCATATGTATTAACTTGTGAACAGTATAGCGGTTAAAACTAGGTGAGTTTATAGCAGAAAAAAAACAAATATGTAACCCATTTTTAAAAAAAATATTGTCGGTAACCTAACCATCCGTTTCCACAGTGTTTGTGTGTGTGTGTGCACGCGCGCGCGCTCGCTCTTGCATGTGAGTGTGACTAAATATCTTTAGATTTGATGAAGAATGTGCTGAAAGTTGTAAACCATGTATTAAAATTAGAGGTGGTCTACCTCTAGCAGTGTTAAAGTGATTAGATTGAGATCTTAGAAGGGAAGTGTCAGTTCAGAAGGATAGCCCTTGTTTCATCATGGTCAGTAAAAAGAGTTTTTAGGCCTTTGCCATATTATCTACTTTTTTCCCTTAGTTTGTGGTCTCTACCTATAGCAAGTCTGAAATACATGGAGAGCAAAATAGTGTCATTGATAAATGAGTGATTGTAATAGGCTAGTTGATATTTCAAATGATACCGAGCTCCCTATCCCGAAGCCTTCGTAACGCTACGTCATTCGTTATACCGTAAGTTATACCTTAAGGTGTACCTTAACGATTCGAGGTGTTTCGCAGAACGTCCTTAGATAAGTATACCTTCTGCAAGTGATACTTTGGTGAGGCTCTCTTAGGTTTACCTTCACACAGTTTTCAGCAACGTTTAGAGCCTAAAATTGTTGTGTTAGTGTCTGGACGTGCGATGTAAAACCAAAATATGCGTTGCAATACAATTTGTGTTTCATTAAATAAAACATCACCATCAATGAATTGGCCAATACTTTATAATGCCTTGCAAATACAAATGTATGAGTAACATTTACCATACAGCCGTCCTTTGGATTTTTTTTTTACTTGCCTAGTATTTCTTGTTGATTTACTTTCTAATAAGGATCACCTGCGCTCCAATCTGAGTCATGCCCAACAAACTAATCTCACATGCTCAGCTCTACGTGAATGATAAAAAAAAATCGATGCCAGGCACATGGATTCAGCCTGTTAAGGTTTTTTTTTTAGGGGAGCTCGTAAGGGATGGTTTAGGAAACAGGCGGAGAAACGTCAACATATTTACTTGTATACTTGCCTTGTATACTAAGTCTTCGTAAAATGCTAAGAGCCCATTTTTTATGGAAACGCAGCCCTGAAACGTTGCGTGCGAACTTGTGTCTTTTTCTGACGGTTTAACGGGTCAATATATTTTGTTTTACTCTCAACATAGTGTACAAAGCCAATAGCAAAATCATAACACCAACAGCTAAAGTTGAAACATTTGTGTTTATCAAGCTATTGTGATTTAGCTAATTGTGTAGAAACACCCCAAAGTCCTTTTTTAAATAAAATGAGGACAAAACATGAAGTTGTTTTTGGATTGTTTAATGTATAGTCACTGTTTCAATAAGTATTATCAACTCTGATAGACATGTCTGTAACAAAGTTGTCTTCGGTGTTTACAGATAGGACTTCGTTGTCTGTGAAAGTTACAAAAGATTGAATCCTAATTCAAGAAAATTAAATCTTTTCCTTTTTTTACTTGAAACAGTTAAATATTTTGGCAGCCTAAACTGTACCTGTTCCTCTGTTAAGACATATTACCAGATATAACATTCAATATTTAGATGAGATGACAGCTTGCAAAATACTGAGAAAAGCTTCCCGACGAAATCCCCTTCTTGTTTAAAGAATTGTGTTACACTTAAATTAAATATAAATAATCATGACAGTAATAAAAAGTAATATTACTATACATTTGTGCAACAGCATGGAAACACACTTTCAGTACTTCAACTTCACATGATATTTTTTACACTATATACAATAAGTCCGAGTAAATGTGTGCAATATTTGCGCTTCCACGTTTTTTAGCGCTATCAGCTGTCTGAATCCACATCAGTTTTGCTCTCGTCTGGTTTCTCTGTTGGTGTTTTCGTTGATTTGTTCCATTTCTGCGAGTTCTCTGATTCCTCAGAAGACGACCTTTTCTGTCTTCTCCATTTTGCTCGTCTGTTTTTGAACCACACCTATGCGAGAATAAGGGGATAAAACGTCTTATATTTTCGCCATTGTTTCTTATAAATTATGTAATTCATTTGTAGAAACATTTGTTTAAACATGTGTTTAGATAGGCCTACTTAACTACTTTGGCTAACAGGTGTTTGGCTGTTCGAGTGAGAGCCTACTTTGTTCTCTGCCTAAAACGCAATTTCTATTTGTTCAGTTTCGTTTCCATAATGGAATACAGCCATTTATGAGAAGCATTTACTTTGAAACAAGCTGATAATCGTGCTACTCACCTCCACTTTCTCCTCTCGTAGATGGACTTTACGCGCTAACTGCTCTCGTGTCCCAACGTCCGGATATTTCGTTTCTTGGAAAAGGTTTTCCAAAGCCTCGAGCTGTTCGTCAGTGAAGATGGTGCGATGTCTCCTCTTCCGTCGGCAGTGCAGCTGGTTGAGGAGCTGAAGTTCTGTGCGGGACAGCGTGCCGACGTTCATATACGACATCATCTGGTGCGGCACCGGGGAAATAAGCACTGATCCAGTACTGTCAAAGCCTGTGAAATCAATTATAGATAGTATTAGATTCCAACATTCATGTGATTCTACAGCAAACATCACTGGCAGACCAGCTGAGTGAACTACACTATAGTAACAACCCGGCGCAGTTACGAGCATCCATAAGAGCTGCCTTGTATTAGAGAGAACTTTTATGGACTTACATCATTGTAAAACATAGTCAAAACATAGTCACAGAGTTATGGCCAAAGACAGCAGAAAAAACGTAGCCTACCTGTGGGAATGCACGGGCATTGCTGTGAACCAAGCGTAGGAATTGCGCCACAACAGGCGGGGCCAGCTGGTCCTTGTACATGAAGTTGTCCGTAATAATAGTTATTATAGCCAATTCTGGTTCCATTCACCGACTGTATGCTCGGTGTCGAAGGTCCAGTGTGGGAATAAAGACCGTTATATTCGGCAGCTGTGTACAAAGTATCCGTCAAATTGGGGAACACAACAGGGGCATTCCGATGAATCAAAACGGAGTCCTTGCAACTTGGTCTCCCCGCCAGTATACTGTCAATGCTGAACATCCCCGCTGGCATCACACACAGTAAAATGAAGAGATAAAACACAACGCTTCAAGTCCTAAAAGTTCGTGCGTAGTCCCTTCAAAGATGGCGAACGGTCGTCATAACCAAAGAAATTTAAGAATCGTCCTATTTGTCCCTCAGATATCGTCACACGGACTGCGAACATAGGGCAGCCTCAGTAACTTCAGTTTGTGGCCTCCACGAACTTCTGCTGGGTTTTATAGGCGACTGACGTCATCACGGAGCTGCGTCCTGCAGAGGGCTAAAGACTTCTGGTAACAGAGATGGGCAGTTCCAGGGGCAAGCACACAATGGTGTGAAAGCACATATCTGTGTATTGAGAATAATTCAATTAGACTAATCTATAGTGTTTACATTCTTTGCCCTGCAACACCACTTAAAACTACTTTGAGGGAAAGATGGACACCCAATTGGATCAGTTTTATATTTAAATATGAACCAAAGTGAGAGGTGATTTGCAACAGATAAAGGCACTTTACTGAGGCATTTTGCATATCTCTCTTCCTCGCTCTATTTCTCTCTTCACTCCCTCCGACTTTCTCGCTTGTAGTGCATGTGCGTGTGCGTGTGCGTGCGTGCGTGCGTGTGTGTGTGTGTGTGTTATAGTGAATTTGCCTTTTCAGTTCTCTCATGAGAGTTGGTCTCATCAAATCAAAAGATTATTTAATTTTTTGAATTTCAGTAGGCCTACATTCCAACATAGAATATAGCATTTATTGTAGTGTGTATGTGTGTGTGTGTCTGTGTTTGTGTGTGTGTGTGTGTGTTTGTGTATGGGCGAGCGAGAGAGGGCTTCAGCAGTAGCCCATGATTCAACAGAGATACCGGCGGGCTTTCAATTGCTTAATAGAGCACGTTATTTGCAAAACAGTCGGTCTGACACGACCGTCCCGTATTATCCGCGGGAGATAGGCGTGGAGAGATTAGCGTGTTTACCCCATCAGCAAATGCGACCCTGTGGGAAGGAAATCGGCCGTGTTAACTTTAAACACCTCCAATAACCCAAGCGCTCAATGAACACGACCCTCGCTGGGATAAGATAACGGCCATTAGCAGGGCTATTCTTAAGGAGAAAATATGTATTAGAACGACATGGGTGATCGAATGAAATTCAAGTAAAAGAGATGATGGAATGTTACATCATGCAATGAGATATTGTTTAACTTTAAATTACCTATTTGGAGACAGGGAAGATGTTATAATTCACGGCGCTATTCATTTTGTCTGCATATGGGTTTTATTGTTAGGATGTGGTGACTGCAAATAATTTGCTCATCATCACTTGTACCATGAACTCCATGCAAAACATGAATGTGATAGACAGGCGACCTGCCTATTAAATTTAGGATTCGGAATATGTCCTGATTGACGCACACGTTTAAATTCCATTTATGCCAGGTAATTTAACCCAACAACGCCCGCAGAAACCTTTAATGCTGATGGTTAATCATTTCAGGGATTGTTTTGCTAACTGAACAACAAACAATTGTAGTTTGTGTAATGTGTTTTTGAGTCGATTTGTGGATTGTAAAGTTCAGGGGAAAAAAGTGTATATGTCACCATGTGTAAAATGTGTCCGTCTTGTTCGTTGTTTTATACGCTTAATTGTGTTAGTTAGTGGATGTAGACTAAAGAAAACGAATAATTACAAAAACACACGACAAACATTTCAGGGAGACTATCGTTGTCTTTGAAACCGAGAAAATTGCGCGTCCAACCTTTCCCCAGCACATCAACTGATATCCTTTTGGGGGGACACATGGCTCACGGTGTAGCCTTTTCGGAGAACAGCAAAAGAGAATTATTACATGGTTTCAGGGTGTTGGGATAATGAATTAAAATGATAAGTTAAGATAAATAGATAAAATATAAATATTTGGAATGAATTAGATGTATGAGTTCTTGTCACGAAACTGGTCAAAAGATTTACGCATGAATATGGGGGGGGGGGGGGGGGGGTGCACACACACTCACACACACACTCACTCACACACACACACACTTTTCTTTTCTTTATGCTTGTGTTGAAGTAAATTGCTTGCGAGTTACTGCTTAACTTCATGTGTAATTTTGGCATAAATTGCTCCGCAGCCTTTTGATATGTAAACATTTCACCCGTTTTATGTCTTATGAAAGGCACTTGCACTTTGCGCGACGCTCTTCCGTCACACTGTAATTCAAAAAAATGGCACCTAGGATTATTATTTCCTCCTTTTTTATATTTCAGCTCTCAAGTCATATAAAGGAGAGTGTAAAAAGGATTGCCAAAATGAGACGGCCATTTGAAATTAAAAGCCGCGAAAGAGGTGTGAAGGCACCACTTACAATCTGAATGGATGGTGTCAATCATGGAGCGTAAATGGTGCAGCACTAGACAGGCCTGTCTTGGAAGCCACAAAGGAGGCTGAGCAGAGGCGCATCTTTGCGCTGCAACACGTATCAGGGCCCTGATCTGTAAAATCTATCTTAATACAGCAAATCAAAGGACGTTGTAATATAACGACATTCCGCGGGGAATAAACAAAGTTCATAGCAGAGGTTGTCAATGGCTCCATACAATTTGCTTTTATTATAATTTGTAAAAGCACTTCCTTGGAAGACAGACATGCATGTTGAGTAATCTAAATGTAATGTGCATGTAGATTAATTAAAATGTAGAGGACTCGGGGCAGATAGATAGGGTAAATATGTCATCCGGTTCTAGAGTGTGCCACCCATTGTCCCAGATGTGGATCTGGTGTGAGGAGAGCAGGGCTCAGCAGTGAAGTGCTAGACGCAGGCCAAGCCAGCCCCTTGCCCGGTGCCAGACCCAGCTGTGTGTTTATTTCCTGTGTATTTCAGCATACACACACACACACACACACACACACACACACACACACACACACACACACACACACACACACACACACACACACACACACACACACACACACACACACATAGACAGACAGACAGGCAGGCAGGCAGGAGGGAGAAGGGGGAAATGCACAGTGGATTAAAAGGCCTCTTTGAATCTAATCTATCATTCGGCGGCCCTGCCTGCAAGAGTTTGGTATTTATTGTACATGTTGTCAGAGCTGTCATGTGCCAGGGTGCCTATTTTACAGTGCACCTTTTGTGCGATCACGTAAGCTGTTCAATCACAGTGAAACGCATGCACGTTGAGTAGCTGGCAGTCTGTGGCGTGTCCTGCTGAAATACAAATCAAAGGGGAAGTGCAACACTAAACCTGCCATACAAACTGTTTGGCATCTGCTACAAACACCCTATCCTCATTCACGTGGCAACATGTCTTCATCTTTACAACTGGGGTATTTACATTTTATTGAAACAATTTTGTTAATTTCTGTTAAGATTTGATTTCCAATCAAATTCTAGTGTGTAAATGACAAAAAGTTATATTTTTTTCAATTTCCCCTTGAAAATTGTTTGATAAACAGGTTGAACTGATTCGATTAACTGTTTTGATATGGGCAGGTAAATGAATCTCACAAATATGAGTATTTCTTCATTCAGATGGCTGTCTATAGGGACTTACCAACTGAAATAAAACATGCATAGTAGGTCATCTATGTGCACTTCCATAAGTGTAAAAAAGAATCAGTTTTCTAAATGCCAATGCATCATCTGCAATTTGACTGCTCTCAAATCGTTTTCTACTTAAACGGTTTCATTTACTTCCAACATCACATTTGCCCATAGAATTTACCCAGAAGCCTTGTCAGTGGGCATAAAAGATTCTTTGTCCACTCCAGAGGTTATCAATCACTCATTATTGCATGAATCCGCCTGATAATTACTGATTAAAAGCAGCTAGTCTTTTGGCTGTGCGAGTGAGGGCAAAGTGCACAGGGGGGCCTGTTATCTGTGCATGTGTCACATCCAGAATTGGAGACGCATTCACACATTTAAAAACCAAACCGGGCTCTTCCTCCTTCTACTCCTGTCAATGCCCATTTGAAAAGGGGTATTTTTCTGCATGGCCAGGGATTGCAAGAATGTTCAAAACATGTGAGACGAAGTGTCAGAATCATAAAGCAGGCTAGAATTATTCCATCAAAACACGTGAAAAGTAGACATGACACGAATGATTCCGACATAGCATATTAGCGGGTAACCTAGCCTTCGTACTGTCCTAAAACGTATGCTGAGTGTCATTCGCAACATGCTACTCTGTTATGAATTTAAAACTTATATTTCCATGTATTTACTTAGCAGTGCATTTCGTCGAGAGTTACTTGTGAGTGAGATAGAACATGTTTTGAGAATACAGCTGTTAAGAAAGCCACATTCAAAACAAGACCAAGAGCAAGTTAATTTGCCAGTGACGAGAACAAGACAGTTGAACGAGGTAGGAAACGGAAGCTACGCATCAAAGGTGTAAATAACTTCACACGTTCTACTTGCTGCAATCGCTGATACAATGTACAGAGCATATTTTAGAGAGAAGCATAAGGGATGGACATTAACACAGGAGCAGTGAAGATTAGAATCAAAGAGGAGGATAGACGGTAGGACAGTACTATGACATTCTCGTTTATTTAAATTTTCTAAAGGAGGTATCATTTCAGGGAAGGTGTTTTAGCTTTTTATAATTGATTATTTAATTAATTAAATTACTCTGTGATGACCCAACACTATCTGCACAATACCATGGACAGCAACAGAGCTTTGCACCCTGTTACACTTGCCATCGGAGGGCGCAAGTGAGCCCAGACAAATGGACAGTCAGAGAGCAATATTCTTTTGATTTGCTCAGTAAAATATATGTTAAAATGTTTATGTAAAAAAAAATCTTTCACAATAACTATTCTATAACTACAAAAGACGTTTTGTGATTGACTCATTGTGAAACAAGACCATACACACACACACCCTTACTTTTTAATATACCATTTGATAATGTCACTGCAAAATAGTTGGCTGAGCAGCCATATTTAGACAACACGGCCTCTAAACAGCTCATGGTTCAATAGTACACCACGACAGAGGAGTCCACTCACAGGATGGTAAGTGGACAAGAGAAGTGCTAAAACAGAAACACATTGTTGGGGATCTGGGAGATATTAAGCGGAGCACCTGGGTCTAGCCAGGCGAGGCTCCCAGTAACCCAATCTAAAGGCTTAGCTTTGTGTGCTACTGGTGGTCGGTCCCCATTAATCCCTCGCAGGTGCCAAAGTCCCTAGCAGGCTGGGGCTGATACCACTGGGAGAGGTTTGGGTTGGTTGCTGCAAGGGGGAAAGTGACTTTTCCTCATGAGCGTCATTGTCATTTGTTACACTGATTTCTGTTTTGGTTAACCAAGTGATATGTTGTAACATTGACCACTTTTGGTCAATGAGGTGGAGTAGAGTAATACACCCATTCTGTCTCTCTCTCTCTCACTCTTTTTTCTCCTGCTGCCTCTCTCTCTCTCTCTCTCTCTGTTAGTCTGCTAGTGCCAGAGAGAGGGAGTGAGTGTGTGTGTGTGTGTGTGTGTGTGTTTCTTTTTGTGTGTGCTTGATCACTGGCAATGCCACAATGCATAATCCTGCAATATCATAATACTGTATGAAGGGATTTAAAATCTTATAAAAACGGAAGGGTTATTAAACATTGATATAAGACGATACCTAAATCCGCAGTCAGTTCCTCTTGCCCTGTGGAAATTAAAAGGCGAATCAAACAGGGCGGCCATTGTGATTTAGAAATAACCAAACGTGCCAGCTAATGATCTTTAATATCCACCGATGACAGAATGGAATTAGCTACATATTTTCCACCAAACATTCAATTTTCTTCCTTGTTGTGTTGGCGAGGCCGTAATACCCTCTTTATACAGTCGTGTATTAACCCCACCGAAGCGGTAGAGCGGACGCTGGCAGGCTCTCTCTCCCTCTCCTGCCGGACCCGGGGCGCGGAGCGCGTCGCCGTGGCTCAGTGGCTTTGTTATCGCCGTGAGATGCTGCTTGCCAGCGCAAAGCCTACCCCGCAACCCTGGGAGTCAATACAGTATTACAGTTAAGCTACGCAATAATTACCCCCATTAGCTGTAACTGGAGCGTGGAGAGGACGGATTTGCCTATAAAGCTCCGATAATGCTGT
This sequence comes from Clupea harengus, assembly GCF_900700415.2. NCBI lineage: Eukaryota > Metazoa > Chordata > Actinopteri > Clupeiformes > Clupeidae > Clupea > Clupea harengus. Next base: position 19,553,144 of record NC_045165.1, read on the forward strand.
ACGCTCTCAGGAAACGTATCATAAATATAATGTCATAATCCCGGAAACACACGTTATGTTAGCCCTGACCTCTCCACTGAGGAGGTGCTGCTCAGAGGCTTGCTGTGCAGGAAGGGATATTTGAGAGCAGACTGCTTTCCTGCATTTATCTTTTGGTAAATCTCTCTATCTATGCACAGCGCTTAATCCTATGTTATCTCTTTTCACTTACTTTCCCGTTGTGTTTGTTATTTAAAATTATATCGTGGTATCAGCAATTAAGATGTTAGCAAACCACCTTTTCATGCAGAATAACTTTAAAACAGTGTTTCATAATTAAATGTGTACTTATATTGCAGGAGTGGATGGAATCTGCTGGGCATATTTACTTCATAAGGGATTCCATGCCTAAAACTCACAGAACATTCAATTACAACTGACATAGCTCTTGCAACAAACAATACACGTGACCTTTTGACAACCTTGAGCTACAAGCTATTGAGTTACATTGCTCTGAGCATGTTGGTATTGGCTCCACAATATTCTTGATTTTATCATGAAGTAATTCAATAAGAACCGCTGACATTTCAGTTTGGTGTGGTGCACCATGGTAAATTAGAAGTACATGATTGCACACACACTCGCACATAACCATGGACCATATGCAAAAACATAAACCGGCACATACGCAGACATGCATATGCACCATGCAAACACACTAGACATACATGTGCGCACTACACACACACTTATATCCACACAACACACACACAAACACACACCAGAGGCCTCATGTACAAAGCATTGAATAGAATTCATATTAAGCTTCATACGCACAAAAAATGCAGAGGTATGAAGCTGTGCGCAAGCAAGCTTCCACGCGTCTTCTGTCTGTACATCCCCATGGATGAGAAATTGAGCGCATATGCACGAGCACCACACTGCACCCACTGTCCTCCCTCAACTACACTAATTTAATATGCTAATTAATATAAATAGGCCTAGGCTATCCCCGTGCTCAGACTGAGACAAAATGGCACATTGTCCAAAAAGGACATTTCAGCGAATGCGAGAAGGAAGTGCTCTTCTCCGATGAAAAGGGAAGAAAACGAATTTGATTTGGCAAATTTGTCATCTGGCATTAATAACAAAGGAAAACAGGTGGCGTGGCAGAGTGTGGCAGTGGCTGTAAATGTGGTCGAGTCAGAGAGCCGCACGAAATAATCCTCGGCCAGTTTTAGCAGTCACGTCTTTAACTTGGTAACTACGGTTTCTTGGTCGATAGTTGAACAATATATAAAAATAACTGCACATATAAATACAAAAATACATTTGATTTATTTGCAAAATGTACAAATTAATTATGTCCCAAGAAGCCACCCATCGCGCGCCCTGTCACCTTAGGATAAATTAATCATGAGTAGATCCAGGCCTCCTTGCCACTATATCAGTCAGTTTCTCCATCACAGATCATTTGCACGTTGATAGAATGAGAATGGTTTCTATTAACAAAGTCAAATTCTACCTCTGACGCCTTCATGTATGTGCAGTCAATCGCTCCGCTTACAATGGAGAAAATGTCTCTCGCTGCAATTTGCGCTTTAATGTTAGCCTGATGAACCACATCATATCGGAACTTTATACACCTGGCTAACATACGAATGATCCCGTCCCATCCGGTCTGCCAGTTCCCTCTGGAATTCCCTGTTGTCAAGAAACTCGGTGTGGTAAGCACTTGCAAGGGAACAGGAAAATGCGTGACTCCTCGCAGAATCGCACTCTAAAGCCGGACCCAATTCAGCACAGACTTCCAAGGGGAGCGCTCTTGGAAATCTGAAACGGTGGATAAGCCAGTCATCATCATGGGACAAAAAAAAAAATCGGCGCTGTCTCTAAATTTTCCTTTTTAATACTGCCATTGGCAAAATCCTCTAATAAGACTTAAGCTGCCATTGTTGTTATTACCTCGCCAAGGAGGTTATGTTTTCGCTTAGGTCTGTGTGTGTGTGTCAGCTGGATTACGCAAAACACTACCTGGCCAATTTTCATCAAATTTGGTGGAGAGGTGTAGCATGGGCCAGGGAAGAACCCAATACATTCTGGAGCGGATCCACGAATTATTTTACTCTGTCGTTAACGTTGCAAGATAGGGTATATGGCTTGGAGGAGGTCTGCGCTCTCCGAGTGGCGTTCTAGTTGTTCTAGTTATACTTAATGTATTGCATAGCATACATGCTTACATGTCAATTTATGTAACTGCATATCCTTTGATGTGTTATTATTTCCAATAAGGCCCATGTGTCAATACTGTGTAAATACCTTTGAAGAGTAATAGTTTTCACATGTGGGCCCACAGACAGCCCCCCCACCACCACCACCACACACAGCTCGCTGACTGGCACACGGCAATGCATGTTCCATTTGCCCATGGCAAAACAGGTCTCCGCACCCACACACTATTTCATTATTTGCATGGGACACCCCTGAGCATGGGGCTGGAGTCATCTGTACCCTTTTTCACCCCCCCTGATGACAGGCCTGCACACACACGCACGCACGCACGCACGCACGCACACACACACACACACACACACACACACACACACACACACACACACACACACACACACACACACACACACACACACACACACACACACACACACACACACACTGCATGCTGTGATTCATTCTCCAGTTCTTCTCTCACTTAAAAGTCACTTGTTTAATTTCACTCCATAAATCACCTGTTCTGAGCCTTTCCCTTTCCCGTACAAGCCTCTTCCAATACAGTACCTTCTAATTCACCCCAAAACACAAGCACAGACATGGACATGACACACACACACACACACACGCACGCGCACACACACACACACACAATGCATGTGAGCATTTTCTGCAGTTAATGATCTTTGCACCTGTACAGGCCGCGGGCATCTCTTGGGCTGAGCCCTCACTCAGTACGGCGGTGTTGAATCAGGAAGGAATTTGTGTGACTAATTGGAGTTCATCTTGCCAGACAGAGAATGGTCACTGGCAGCCCAGAGCACAGTTGCGAAACGTGAGGCATTTTTGAACTCCATTTTGGTTTAATTTCCTCTGCACTGAACGGAAAGGAAGATTAATGAAATATCCCCAAATCCATCCTGTTTCATTTCTATTAAATCAGCAGTGAAATGCAACCACTTCGCCTGCTCGAGGAGGGAGGGTTTGGATAGCGTTCCAACATTTTGGCCAAAGGAGATCTCATCTGCTTCATGGCGATGACTTATACTGTTTTTGAAAATCCAGTCCTCCGTGAGGTCAGAATCTCAACTTACACTCGTCCTTTCTGATCTTGTGCATGTAGCTTTCTAACAAGTTATGAATAATTCAAAATTATTTCAGGTGTAACCTTAATGTTAGTCTAGTTTAACTGGACATTTATCCATTCCTTTCACCAGATGTATATTTTGTTATTACAGTAACCTTTAAAATGGAGAAAATTGGCAAATCCATGAGGCTTTAGTGCACATTTATATCACAGGGACCACCTGCGTAGGTTACATTTTTACTGCATAGAGCAGACAGATACATTACTATTATTACTACCGTACCTTGCAAAATTGCAAAAATGTTCCATTTTATTTTCCAGTCGAATAATGAACAGGCTAAAATTACAATGTGACAAATCTCTCTTTGATATCCGGGCTGTTTCTGTGAGATCAGTTAGGCAATCACATGAAAGCTCGAGTGTTGGGACCGCTCCGTCTTCCATGTGGAGGGTGACTGTGAGTGACTGGACCCAGCTGAGCGTACATGACCCTGAATAAGGGTTAGCTACACTGGGACTGCGCCTAAGGCACCCAGAGGCAAGATTCATTTTTCAACTTGGCTTTACTGACCAGTAGGTGCCTCAACATCACCCCCCCCACCCCAAACTGAAATACTTGCATTTCTAGGCTGTAACATTTTTGAAACAGTTTCGGGCCTGTAATGAGGTATCCATACCTTTTTCTCAAAACGTGTCTTTTAAGACACCATAAATCTGGGCTTTAAACTTGCTGCTTTGAGGGCTTTCTCCCGAGGAGTGACAGTCAGCATACTCGAGTTTGACGATGATTGTTTTCAATGCCCCACCACCCCCCACCCCCACCCCCCTCCCGAGGACTCTGCACTCTGTCATTTGGAACAATAATAAACAACTACCGACGCAGGCGAGAGGGGGAAAAAGCCAGCAGAAAACCCTGCTGAAATCTATTACTGGGAATCGTGTGGTTACAGGGAGAGTGAAAGGGAACATTTTCCCCCCGTCCAAACACCAGTGTAATTTCCAGTGCCAAGCTGATTCGGGCCAGGCTTGCCACATTCTTATCTGATCCTGTCGGGTGGTCCTTTCCCCCTAGTGTACAGCTACGGCGAAGAACTGGAAATCTTTGAACCGCACTTGCGGATCCCCATGTATGGCAGGAATGACTGGAATGGTTTCAGAGGCCTGAGAAATGCAAGTGGTTGAAACTGAAGGTATCATAATCTTTTAATATGGACACTGTGTATTTATTTTTCGCTCTGGGCATACGTTTAGTTGGAAACTCATCTGAGGGAGGGAATGGTCTGTGAGCGCTCAATCTGTGGGCCCTTCATCTCTCATCCCATATGATAGTCATTTGATCAAGGCTAAATCTGTAATCCACTATTAGATTATACAAATGTTAGCAATGGAGTGTACAGTAAACACTGTCTTGTCATTATTATTGTTTTGTTGTGTTATTGTAACACTCTGCACATGAACCAGTCATCCCAGTGAAGCTATTTTGAATTCGATTTTTTTGTTAGTGTGCTATATTTGAAGGTCAAGATAGTTTGTAAATATTCATGGTGGATATACAAGCCTGTACTTTAAGCACAATTTTATTTAAGTTTTCAAAAGGAGGTAAAAACCCGAATGACATATACAGGCCTAAAATATAAATTAGACAGAGCAGTTTAATGTTGCTTTTTCCATCCAACCTTTCAGCGATACGAGTTGATGTTTCATTTCATCCCATCTATAGATGACAATGCACAATTTATTTGCATTTTTGGGTCTAAACACATTATGAATGTGATAATGTTGAGAACATGTCTGGATGTTGATATGTTTTATTGGGAGGAAGCAGTCTGATATCTATCTGGTATCTACTGCTCTCAGTCCTACTGGGACGCTTGTGCGAGAGCTAACACAGAATCCAATTGGGACCCAACAGAAATACATGAAGTGTGATGGAACAGAAAATACATTCTGAAAAGGAAAGAAAATCTTAGACAAGGAAAATGCCTTTACAGAGGCATACAATTTTAACACACCCATACATCAAAACGAATGAGACAAATAAGAAGGCTTTGGCGTTCCCCAATGTTTGAATAGGCCTTACCCCGAGCAAAAATAAAAGTTAAGGTGAATGTCTGTCACACTTTATTTGTTAGTGCCTCCGAGTTAATGAATAAAGTGTCCTCTGCATGTACCGTCTTTCTGTCATGGCTGCATCACATTACTGAAAGCCCTTTAATAACAGCTTGTCAGTAATGGAGAAAAGTCTTAGAAATCTATTTATTCATTCAGTGTAGTCCATGAAGTCTTTCCGAAGAAGCAATTCCATTTTTTTGCGAGAATATTTTTCTTGGCGAGGCCCAGTTCAGATTAGATTATATCGGCGGACAAGATGTATCGGAGATTGGAAATTAAACGGAGCCTCTCCAGCCATAAGGCCTAATTCATTTCATTCCAATTGCATGTGTTCTTGGTTACAGTATTTGTTAGTTTAACCAGGTCTGTTTCTTGCATGGCCACATCTTTTACAAAAGCCGAGTAGTCCCTTAAATTCCCCATTTCAAATGGTTCAGACTAAAAAATCACATAGATATGGAGCTAGATATGGATATAAAATATCAAGAAAAATACAGATGGATAGATATAGAAACACTGTGTTTATATTTTGAAATACCTAGCAAATAATTGTTTAAGGTAATGAATAGAAATATACATAAAATGCATTCATGCAGAACATGCCAGCCGTGTTTGAGCATGCAGTTTGGCCATTCACTAAACCATCAAGGAAATTCATCATGACCAATTGCTTAGTGATTTATATAAATAGTTTGAACTAGCTTAATCACAACTCATTACACAGCCTCTTGAGATCATGATGCAGTCACATCATTTCAGTTCTAAAATAGCCGCAGCCATTTGCACTCACTGGGAGAGGAGGTCAGACAATACAGCAAACCAGTCTTCAAATTGGGGCCTAGCGTTATGGCACTGTGCCTTCTGCAATTCACCACACTCAAAGTTGATGGTAGAGTGAACTATACTGTCCCGCATACTAAACACCGTAGACGTCAGCGACGCATCTCATATGAGAGGCACTGTGCATTTTTTTTTCTTCAAAATGTGAAAGTGAGTTTACGGAGGAAAAAAGTTCCAGATGGATGGTAGTGCATCCGTTCGTCCGTCCGCCCCCCCACCCCAGCCCCCCTATCCTCTTTAAAAATATCTGAAATTTCCAGTGACGTTACCGCTGAAGAGCCTGGCTGCCGTCTCTTTAAGCACAGACGGTTTGGGAGTCGAGTTTCCATCCCACCTACTACGTGGTGCCCTCCACAGGAACAGCCCCACTCTACATCTGCATTTATCCTATTACACAGATCGACCAGGATCCAATTCGGTTCCCAAAGACAAGCACACACAAAAAAAAAGTAGGAAAATATGTGATTCGCCTGAACCAACCCAAAAAAAACAGAGCTTGTGGTGCACATCTTGTCCCTGAATCTAATTCTGCATGATCCGAGCTGCCAAACATCCCAGACCTGCTTAATACTTTATATCAAATCCCTCTAAAATCGTATAATTTCCAGTGATTGCTCACACTTGCGGCCTACTTACAAACACATCGACAAACCCAGCGGTGGAGCGGCTCCAGAACACACATTTTTCTGTCTCGCTGTGTTTCCCCGTGTTGCCAACCTATTTATTTTTCACTTTCAGAGCGGTGGCTGCGGGCAAACGGGGAACTAAGAGTCACTCTATAACCATGTGTGAAGTTCCTATATTATTTAATTTTTTTGTCCACGTTGCTGCCGTGTGGAGTGGGAGAGGCTGTACTTCTTCTCCTCTTCACACACAGACAGACTGGAGGAAATGCAAAAGGGTTTTATATCGTCGATTAGAACGTACAAAAAGGCAAGAAGTTGCTTTGAACTCAATGTCTTCAAATACAGCAATGTCTTCTTATTTTCCAAAAATAGATACAAAATTCACTCATATTTTGTTGAGTGTGAGAAGATGTATATAAATCTACAGCTGATTTACATATTCTACAGTGTAGAATTCATGACAGTATCCTATTAGTACTCGCAGAATAAACAGTAAAGTGGTATTGAAATATTTAAAGCATAATTTGTATAATAAAGCGTAATATGTCATCTGGAATGTAATGAACATGTAATTCAGTATTTAAGTCTTCCTATCATGTGGCCTCTGATTACAAGTTTGCAGCATTGGGTAAGTGAGGTAAAGGTCCACTGTTTATGAAATGATTTCTGAAAATTATTTCTGTGCAATTCAACATTATATTGTACTGACAAAGCAGGTGCTTTTGGGGTGTCCATATTTGTAGTGTATACGTGGATCAAATCCATTATAGGTTTACCAACCTTACCTATACCTAAATCAAGATCAACTTAAACTGGCCTATGGCCACTCACAGGCTTTAATTCTCAGAGCATCAAGAGAGTTGGAATTGACCAAGTGCGGTGATAAAAAAGCGACTTCTAGTAATAAGAAGTTATGTCATTTCATAATGTTTTAAGTGTGTGTCCTGTTGTATACCCTCTTTATACATCTTAGACAACCCTATATAACGCATAACCAATATAACCCATAACCCTAATAGCTATACATACATTTAATACCACTCTGACTCTGATCAATTAGTCTGGCAGCTCTGCCTAATTACCAGTCATAACAAGAGTTTTACAACACACATACACACACACACACACACACACACACACACACACACACACACACACACACACACATCAATCTTGTCAAGTGTTCCAGTAGCACAACCAGTTCTGAATAAAATGCTTGGCGTATAAAAAAGATTTAATGCTACTGCATTGTACATGACCATCTGTAATGGTACAACATCCATCTTACGCAAGGCCATTCCCAGCCAGTGCACAAAAGGCACAAGCGATGATTATTAGATATATATGCAGCACATCCATCAAGGACCTGATGCTCTCTCTCTGGCCAGCTAATGTCTCTTCAGAAATGCTTCTGATGGTAACTGCCGCGTTCACCAGCTGGAAAAAGTCCCGTCCGAGCCAAAAAATAAAAAATAGGGTCCGCAGAGAAGTATCAGATGATCGCTCGAAGCAAAAAAGCTCCGGGGGTAGACGGGTCACTGGCATTCCATAACCACACTCCCTGGCACGCTCCCCGAGGAGAGCCACCCTGGAACACGTGCGGAGCCAAACACAGCTCTGACTGTGGGTTAAGCACCGCTGCGCGGAGGCCTGGGGGAAGGCTCAGAATACATCATTCACCGTGCTAATGAGCCTAAACTAATTCTGGCTCCTCCGACCCATGCGCCTCGGCAACAGTGGCCTGTGTTTCGGACGAAAGTATGCATCGACTTGTCTTTGAGCATGTTGGACCGGGAAATTCAGACGTGGGGGCAATCCCATTTCAAAATGCATTCTCTAATGGCAGAAATGATTTTTTAAAAAGCTCTGCAGATTCTCAAAGCCAAGTTGAATGGAAACAATCCATCACGAGAGTGATGGTGAATCATTTTTAGTAAATTATTCATTATTAGGGTTATGGCGAATCATTTCCATTAAATAATTCACCATTGGCATAATGTTGAATCATTTCCATTACACTTGGCCATTAAAGACTCAGTCTTAGTGTTGTTTTTAACACTGGGAGCCAGCCACTTCAACCACAAAGTTGATTACCGACGACCACTACCTTCACTGAAGAATGGCTTTTAAAGGAGACCCAAAACATGGCAGCTTTTGCCCAGACCTGAGCTGCACTAAATTGTATTAGAGCGGTCATATTACAGAACCACAATGGCCGATGAGAGAACTCTATGATGATCAAAGCTAAAATGTCATGGGGTGAGGCCGCTGCACTTAACGTCCTTGCAAAGCATCACAAGGCAGACATGTCTATCAAAATATCAGTATGTGTGCTACATGGGAATCGTAACCAATGACTTTGGTGTTGTTTGCACATTGGTCAACTGGTGAAGTGACAAAAGGTCAAAGGTCAAAGGTCATAGGGTGAAGCATCAGTCAGTCTCCACAATAACCACTAAGAGCCACTGCGATGGCTATTGCTCTACTGGTCTGTGATTACCCAAGCCTGAGAGGTCACTGGGTGAAAGAGAAGTACATCTTCACAATGACTTTCTCATTGTGGCCAATGGGATTGCTATGCAATTAGACAACACTGAAAGGTCATTGGAATATATAGTATTTAGTCTTTACAAAACACCCCAACTGACCAATGAAAGAGCTCCCCGATTTCCCAGGGCTGAAAGGTCATTGGGTGAAGTAGCAGTTCATCTTCACAATGAGCACTGAGGGCAAATGAGATTGCTCTTTGATTACCCACAGCTAAAAGGCCATTGGATGGAAGTGCATTCAGTCTTTACAGAGAACCCAATTGACCAATGAGAGAAGTCTGTGAGTACCCAAGACTGAAAGGTCATCAGGTGAAGTAACACTGAGAGTCGTTGCTGTCCACATTACATCATAACTCCAGGAGAGTGTCCTCAGACTCAGTTTGAGTCATGTCCAAGGCCTCTGCACAGCGTTTATTGAATGAGTTCATGTGTTTGTTTCCTTAATTCTGAATATTATTCGCCTTCTGTTTTACATGTCCCCGAAATCCAATTAGTCAAAATGTCTCTCTTAGTTTACCGACCCAAAACACCTCAATTACTTCTCCAGAATATGACTGCACAGCTTTGAGTTAAATCATAGTTAAAGAGCTCATTTCAAAGTTTTTGTTTGCTTTGCGAAGCTTAATTTGAAATGCTGTACCACATGTTCTGGCAGCGCTGGTTGTAAAGCAAAAGCAAAAAAAAAAGTATTATTTAGCTTTTGGCCATATAATTTCTCTTGAGGAGCCTGAGGCAAAACTCGACACCTTTCTCCGGCCAACATAAAGAGAGCCAGGGAACGCTTGTGCTGTGATTACGAGACAAACATACTCAGTAAAGGTGCAGAGGCTTGTCTCGGCTCTTCCCTTCATGAAACGTTACGGTTGAGATGCTTTCCCAGTCAATGTTGAATGTGTGCGCTGATACGCTAGCCTGCCTGGGGAGTTCAGCGCTTACAGATGACTTGGGTTTAGGGAGCGGTGCTGTCTGCCTGACTTTGGATGTCGAGCTGATAAGATATCCTGACAGAGGTTACTTGTGGGCTCTGCTATGCTCTATGCATTACTGGGGCAAAAGCAGGGCTGGCCCTGTTTTAGAAAAACACTTTCCTCCCTACTCTTTCGTCACCCACAACTCTTAAAGATTCTTTGGGGAATCTATTTTTGTGTGTGTGTGCGTGTTGTCATTCTGTAAGTCCCTGCAATGCCATTTTTGCAATAAATTCTTCCCCAGCGAAGTGAGGACCTTGTGTTTTATGAAGTCCGAGTTCAGAGAGAGTGCACTCTCTGCCGAGGTCCCTGGGTTTCTGGGTTTCATCTGATTTGCAGTGGCAATAAAAAAAAAAAAAAACTTGCTCCACACGCTGCCCGCTTCAGATGTGTTTTGGATTGAAAATAGGATTAATGTGCTAAAGTGTGATTAGAATGGTTAAACACGATTAATTGGAACGGACTTGCGTCGTCGGGGGAGCCAGGGGGTCTGTTCCTGGACGCGCTCCAGCTCGCCGAAAGTGAACAAAGCGCAGCGACTGTCCAGGATTTTCCATGTCTCCGCCGCCGGTGCACCCTGGTTTTCCCTCCGCATTTTCTCATAGCCAGCTTGTCTCAGAGTAGATTAAATACAGCTGAGAATGTTGGTGTAGGCCCACAGCACGGGCTCCTCGGGGAATAGGCAGGAACCGCGAGCTCGGACTTGGCTCGGCCTGCGCTGGTTGAAAACAGCCATGCACCCAGGGCAGGGGTCCAGGTGGATCGGCTGGGGAGAGGGGAGTAATTTGGGGTTATTTAAAATGATCTATTAAACCCCTGAACTTTAATCAGGGTTGCTACTATACTGACAGGCATGATTTACTTACAAATCAGTAGGATGGGGACGGGAGGGGACGGATAAGCTCAAAATGGAGAGCTTGATTTCGTGTCAGTGGAGAAGAGAAAGAAGGGGAGAGAGAGAGAAGAGAGGGAGAGAGAGAGAGAGGGAGGGAGGGATAGGTGGGGATGGAGGTGCAGCGTGCTCCGCATTCCTCTATAAATAAGCAGTCGTATTAGCACCTCAGACGCAGAGGATGGCTGCGGGGCCCCGGGGGGCCCCTTGGTGATCTTAACTTCATCACAGACTCCTGCAGTGATCTCTGGGAGCTGGGGGCACGCCTACAGAACGGGTATGAGTTACGCATCAACACACCTCAGCTCAGACAGACACCCAAGTCAAACTGCTTCATGCCTGACCCATTGAGCCATACGGCAGTGCTAGTTGTTTCATAAGCGATTATAACTCACTGACTCACTGAGTTAAATAATGGCTCAACCAAGGGGTGCATACTGACCTATGGTAATTACATTACATAATTACATCAAATAATGCATGAAGGAACACACCAAAATAAAAAAAATATCTTGATGTTCACAGCAAAAAAAAAAATGAATAATACAATATAAACATTAAAAAAAGTGTTAAAACTATCCACTATTGAGGTAGACGATAAAAATAATAATGCTCTTCCTTTCTGAGAAGTCACAGGGGTTTTGACAGTGTCATAAAAGTGCATGGTGTTTGGCGGATATGAGTGAACATCTGTGAAGCCCAATAAAAAGCAGAGAGTTATTTCTCTAAGGACGACTTGCACAGACAGAAAGGGGAGATAGGACATGGACGTCCATATAGCCATGCCAAGCATGTGCATGCAAAAGCCATTCACTTGCGCTAATATGACAAAGAGACTACATCAGTGTATTTGTTGATATCGTACTAGCCATGGGTTTTTAGCAACATGCACATGTTTGGAACCTTATCCGTAGATTTGTTCCTCAAAATTAAGTGTTCCCATCACCGTGAGAGTTTAAGTGCAGTATCTAATCAAATCCCATGAAAATACTCTGCGCCAATTCTCCAAGAAAAACACTTGGCAGACCCCTGGTTAATAAATGACTTTATGAGCGTTTTAGCTGAATTAACAAATTGAAAAGCAAATAAGAGACCAATAGGGGAAACATAAACGTTGCGCAGAGGTCCAAATATGCCACCCTTTTCTCATCTCCCAGGAGGGATGACTGCACAGGGCCAGCTCAAGCACAGGAGGCGAGGTGGCGAGGGACCACTGGAAACCCAAATGTTTCTCTCCGCTAGATTTATAAGGTTCTACTCCCTACAAAAAGTCAAGAATTAGCAAGTTATAGACTTTGGCCTAAACCCTGTGGTTGCTTCGCCTCTGTTGCCCTGACAGTGGAATAATATGCGCTGTCAGAGGATTTCAGGCAGGGCTTGAGTAAAAGGGAGTCTTTTTGATGCCTGTCTGTAATTGCCCAGGTCACGGCCGTGGCTTCGACTCCGACTGGAGAGGCAGGTATTATATATTATTATACGACGAGGGACTTCAAACCCTCGTAAAATGAAGCATCAGGGGTATTTCTCAAACCTTTAGCTCAGGGGCCTGGGTTTTGTAAAAATCAAGAGCACCCCCCCCACACACACACACACTCCCCCACCGCCGTACTTTTTTTTTTGTGTGCATTAATTTCCAACAATGGCCATTTTTATTTGAGTGAGAACAGAGCAAGCGAAAGGCCCGCAGCGCATTGAGCAGAGTGAACGATGGCATTCGGTAATGAAGTATTTTTTCTGAGAAAGATCCAATGATAACCTGGATTTCGCTTCGCCTATTTCACATCACAGAGTTTGCTTGTGACTTTCTTTTTCCCCTTCAAACTGAGGTCATGTTTATCTTAATAACACAGTGACGGCCTTAACCTATAAACAAATGCACTAAAATCTTCCATGGCAAAGCCCGTGCCACACACACCACTCTGTCAGAGCAGAGGAGTAAAATAATCGGGTGGAAAAAGTTTTCATGTATTCATTTATTTTGGGGATAAGACACCAAGATTCATACTTTTGGGTTGGAGGTCACAGGAGAAAACTTCAGAGCGGTTATTCCAACTGCCAAAACTCATAAAAACAGGGATGAGTTTACAGCAATAGAATAGAATGAGTACGGGAAAAAAGAGATCAAGAAAAAAAAAGGAAAGACAAAAAAAGAAAGAAAGAAAACCTAAAATGTGACAATGATATTTTGAAGTCCTTGTTGAGGTAATGTAACCTCTGGTGGGTGCTAGAGAAGTTTGACGAACAACTTATTACGTATTAAACTTCATATCTTTCAACCAACCATCTGTAAAGTCTCTGTAGGCGGACTATCCAAATAAATTGTTACCTGTTTATAGTTAGAAGTTATTTGGTAAATGCTTTTGCTCAAAGCTACTTAAAAAATCGAACAATCTGACTGTAACCTGTAATCAACTGCACACTTTACCATATACAGTAATCTGGTACTGGACCCTTTAAAGGAATGATAATGATTCAATATTTCATCATCAGTAGACAGTAGACTCTGGATCAGCTCCGGTGAAGATCTGGGACAGATATGTTCACAAACCAACTGCTGCCAGGCCACTGTTTATGTGTTGAGTGCTTCAATGTTGGCACCGCTCAGTCAAGTCATGTGAAGTCAAGTCAGTGTTAATGGTCACTTCTGCACTTACATGTATTACACAGGGGGAATAAAAAGGTTTTCTGGGGCCTACAGTGCCACGTAGAGCACACAATAAATATGAATGTTTTTCCTTAAACAACTTGGTTCTGATAACCATTGGTTAATTCCCCACTTAACACACCGAAAACCCTTTAGCTTATCAACTAGTCATTGCATTGCATAGTTATTTTCATCTTAGCCCTTCATTAAGAGAAATGGACTGAAGAATCTTAGAGGAATGTTTCGTATATCATTTGTATATCACGTTTTGTATATCGTTTGTCTGTAAGCACATAAAGAAACATGCAGTGAACATTTCCCATGTTTTATTGTTACAGTTAAATGTTTGTTTCAAATGTGTCGTTGAACAGGAAGACAAGGCACCTACTTCTCCCATTACACCACACTACATTATTTTTATGAGCTGGTAAATTCCTCCCTGAATGACTGACACATAAGTGCTGCTCACATACAAATGAGTCTCCCAGACATTCGATACAGAAGCACTAGCTTCTCTAACTCCTTAATCCCTGGATAAACTCAGGAGGCCTTGACTCGTCTCTCAACCTGCCTCGGAGCTGCTCAGGTCAGCCCTCGGGTTTCCCTTCCACTAATCCTGAGGGGCACATCCAGAGACCTGGGTCATGAAGACACACCGAAAGATAACAGGACACGGATTCAGATTATAAAACATGTGCTCAGCCTAAGGGTTTAGGATTTACCTGTGTAGTATATCATATGTTTATCATGGTTGTTAATAATACTAAGCTAAGAGGGTTACTGATATGAATTATTTATGGTCCTGTCTTTTTCTGTCTCTCTTTTTCTTTCTTTCTTCCCTTTTTACCTTTTTTCATTTCCCCCCTCGTTTTTGTTTGTTTACCTGCTTGAGTGCTCCCTGAGTTTTTACAGGCAAAGAGGTCGTACACTATGTTTTTCCAAGGAAGATAATACGTTGGGCTCAAACGTTTTAGAGTGGCACTGCCGCCGGCAAATATGACTGCCATGAGGCGCAAAATGGCCATCTCATTCACATACTGCAATGACGCCCGTCAGCGCGACAGCCGGATGCATAAAGGACATGTCTCCTCCTCGTCCCTGTCAGTTTTATTGCAGGCTGGGCGGCCAAGGAGATGGCAGCACTTAGGCTGGAGCAAGTCATTTTGCTTTCACTCAGAACAACGACTCGCTGACAGCTGATAGGCTGGTGTTGAGGGGGGGGGGGGGGGGGGGGGGGGGGAGAGGGGATGGGGGGTGAGGTGAGGTGGGGTGGGGTGGGTTTAAAAAGTAATCTGTTTGGCTCTGATTAAGGAGGCCCCACTCCCTCCACTACTACGTATCAGCATTTCCCAAAATACAGCCAAGATCATTCAGTGCCCTTCCTTCACTGGCTGATAATGTTAACTGATAATGTTAACACTGTAAACCCCATAAATGCTATTCTTCACGGACTGATAATGGCTGATAATGTTAACAGTAGTTATTTATTCGTAAACCCTACAAATGTTATTCTTCACTGACTGATAATGGCTGATAATGTTAACAGTAGTTATTTGTTTATAAACCCTATACATGTTATTGTGTAATAAGGCAATGTTACTGTGTCATGGTAGCGTAAGTGTGTCTCTGTGGGATGGCCAATGCCCCATTTTTTTTGTGTGAGAAAAAGCCAGTCGCAATGATTCACACTTCCCCAGCTTTGGCAAACAAATGAAATGGATCGTGCTGGAAACACACAAAGGCAAACTAAAATGTATTTGTCTGTGTCTATGTGAATATGTGTGTGTGTGTGTGTGTGTGCATATGTGTGTTGTTCTAGGCCATTCTTCTGTCAGTGAACTACAGTCTTAAGAGTCATCAGTAACTGCGATGTCTGTGCACACTCCCTTGCACTGCCTTGAGTATTATAACAGCATATATCTCATTTATCTTCAAGAGTGGAGTTCTCCTTTTGACCCCCGGAGAGGAATTTAGGAGTAATTCTGTAATGTTTCCACAGACTATTTGTTTAAAACCAAACAAAACAACTGTTTGTAAAGACAAATGTCCCCTTTCATTTTTCACCTCAATGGCCAGCCAATCGCTAATGTTTTGATGGTCTCCAACAAAGCACAATGATCTGATTTTACAACTCTTGTTGACAGACAACATGGAGACTTTTATGCTACGACTCCTCTAAATGAGCTTGGCCTAAAAACGTCCAGGAAATGTATTTGTATCCATAAACAGCTCATCCCAATGGCTTGCTTCCATGACCTTTCATGACCTTTCGTAGCGCATTTATTTTCAGACCAGGGCGAAAAGTTAACCCTTGCGCAGAGTGTGAACATACAACTTCATGTCCCTCTGTCATTATAGCCCTCTTTTACAATATTACTGCCATGCTTGTCTCTGTTCGCACAATATGACACCGCTATTGTAACCACAATAGCCAACGTCTGCTGCTTTTGCGAGACAGAGAAGGAGAGAGAAAGACAGAGAAGGAGAGAGAAAGAGAGAGAGAGAGAGAAGGTTCTCCACTTGAATAGAAATCCAGCAATTAGAAGGGGATCATTCTCAAACATTCCCACTCGTCCTCACAATGCACCCCTGCTGTTCGGGCGGAAAGCATTCCATAACGCGGGGCAGCGGAGATTAATTAAGACTATCAGGTGCGCTGGCCCTGGACCTAACCGCCTGCCCCGCATTCTGTCCTAATAGGAAAGGCAAACACAAATATCACTGGCTCTTATTTAGGGACAATCTCTGCTGATGAGGAGAGGAGAGATAAGGCAGGCCACTCAGGAGGACAGGCCGGGGCCCCAAGGTTCTTTCTGAGGGCCCAGCAGGGGCCTCGGGGGTTGGGGGGGGTAAAGCCCGAATAACAAATGAGTTTTGCTTCGGATTTGGCCGATCATTCCAGGGGCCTCCAAGCCCCGCGGACTCTAACTCTCAACTTATCACGGGAGTCAGAGCACTTGAACCGCAGACCCCGTCGTCCCCTAATTAACAGCCTGGCCTAAATGAAAAACAGCTGGAAATAATTACATAATTAAAGTGCCTACGGGAGGAAAAAAAGCATAATTTCGGCAGCCATCGTCATAAATCTTGTGCTGTCCGAGCCCATACTTCCAACGTGAACTTTTTCCCGAGCAGGTTAATGCATTACTCATACAAAAAACAGTATCCCTTTGTCTTTTTCATTGGACCTGCTTAGTAACACAGAACAGCCTGGGCAGGAGGCGTTGTCGCTCGCCCAGCAGCTCAAGGCTTGAGAGGCAGGCTCATTTTAACACCTCTGCGAGCCTTCATGTGTGAGGATTTTTTTTAAACCATCATTTCACCCTAGTTACCCTCACCCCCTAAACAGACACACAACCGAATCCCCTCAACAGAGGCAGCCTAGATACCCTCACCCTTAAAACACAGGCAGCTCTGAGCATCTCACTAACAGCATTTACAGAAGACTTTCTTCACTTCAGATGTGATTTTTTCCTTCTTTTTTTTTAAAGGGTGTTAAAGGTTTCACACAGGATTTATTGATCAGTCTTTTGAAGTGTGTACCGAAAGTAAATGTCTTTTAAACATTAGGACACATGAAAAGTGAACATTTGGCATTACTTTTGATACTCCAAATTAAAAGAAAAACTGAAGTCTCAGCTCCACATGCTGAACTAGCAGCCCTGCAGTAATTAACCAATTAAAACAATTTCACAGAATAAGCCATAAACACCTCCCAGTGCATTGTGGGACTGTGGGGTCAACCCCAGACACACATAATGTGTGATCTCTCGCCAACGTCTCTCCAGAATGATTAATAGTTTAATTTTTCAAAATTATTAAGACACACAAATAATTTGATACAACGACGGCTATTACCAAATCTTGTAATAGACACGTTACCATGATGAAAGGTTTAATTTGTTTTCGGAGCACTTAAAGGGTTAGAAAAGCCACCAGGCTCCCCATCATCAATCATGTGTCACTTAGCAGAAGTGTTATATTATGTGAGCAAGGAAAATATGCTAAGTTAAAAGGATGCAGTCCGACAGTTCTTTTCCTCTCCGTAACTTTAGGCCTGATGTCTCTGCTGTGGTGACAATTAGGACAAGTCCACCGATAGACTATTTGTCCTGTTAAAATGAAGTGAGTGATGTTTCTGGCAGAGTGCAACAATAACATTGCTTAAGGTGTGAAGGTCCAACGAAACACATTTGCTTATAGAGAAAGAATAATAAAAAAAAAAAAACCTAAATGCAGTGTGAATTTGTAAGGTGGTTCTTGCTTATATATATATATATATATAACTAATACAGTGTTTCTGTCAACATGTTCTTGCAAGTGGAAAGGTTAGCAGTAATAACACGGCGCCTAAACAGACAGACTGGGGAAATTGTTAAAATAACAAATTGTAAGTCTTCGGGTAACTGTCAAAAAGCAATATTGTGTTTCATTAAACAGTAAGTCAATCAATCTGCCTACCTATCCATCTGTCTATCTATTCATCCATCTATTCATCTCTCCATCCAAGACAGATAGATCAAGATAATTTATTTCACATTTCGGAAAACACATTTATCACATTTGCTTCTTGATTTTCATATTCAGCACATCAGTGTTGCTCTGATGGCTCTCAGCATGGCGTCCATTGAGACGCGTGACAAACCTGCTCCTCTCTGCTACTGGAGCCTCTCCGCTGTAATAGCTCTGCTCAGGACTTATCAGACAATAATAGCTGCATAGATTAGACCTGTGATGAGAACACTTAGACTGGTTATAGTTGCATTTACAAGGAATATTCACTGGTATTCAACAAATCTGTGCTTTTACATATACGTCAATAATATTGCATGAGAGTATTATCTATGGAAACATCATTATAAAACCTAGAGTTTGATCTCTGGACACTATGGTTTGTGGTACATAGTATCCTCATGGACCAGTAGACCAGCATTTCTTGGTCAGTGTAAATAAATGGCATTATCTATGCCAGTTTATATCAGTCCAAAAGGGGAGAAAGGACCGAGGTGAGAGGCATCACTTAATGAGATACTAATCTCGGTGTAGTACCTTGTAGTTCATAAAAAATGTCTTTCTAAGTGGTAGCAAGCAGTAGGAAAAATATTTATTATAGGCATGTGCGTGTGTGTGTGTGTGTGTGTGTGTGTGCACTGATTTAGACCAGAAAGCTGCCATCAGGTTGACATGAAACAGCTGGATGATGTAGGGGGCTTCCCCGCATCAGGCAAAGAAGCCCAACTAGACCTACCCATAACATTTTATCATACGAAGATATTTTACTACTAAAACAGTTGACAACATCAATTTTCACAATGGACATTACATAAATTCAAAACCATTTACTCATTGTGTAGATAGAATAGTAAAAATATAAACAGACATTCAAAAAGCGAGTAAAGAGCATATAAATATAATTTATACAATAAATATATATAAATACATATATAAAATACATATAATTTATATCATATATAGACGTCTGTAAAGATGCAAATTCAAACAAAACGTTGAAACAGATAGAGCTTAATGCCCTCCAGTGTTTAAGATACAGCCATATTTCAGATTACATTAATTACAGATATATTGTATGTTTTGAGTGTATGAAATAAATCTAGAAGTCCTTTGGAAACTAAAGGAGCTGTTGACTGTATGGCCATAGCCAGGGTAGTGGTTCTCCTGGGTATGCCAGAGCAATGATAGGACAGGAGAATATGAGGGACGATAGCCCTTACTCTTTACAGGCTAATGGAAGATATTTCCCATGAAAATTAAATGTTAAGGGGATAATTTCTTTGCTAATGCCTTTATACCTCGTCGACAACTATTCACATTCTGAGTTAAAACCCGTAACACCAGGTCTAAATGCTCCAGCACCTGTTGGAGTGTGAGACAGATTCTTGATTAGACAATAAAAATGAGAATCTGCAGGCTGACAGATCGTGCAACACAAGCTCTTTGCAGGATTAAAATAATATGCAATTGGCTACAAGAGCACCATCCGGAGGCCAACTTAGGTACACTGAATTCATTTATACTTCAGTTTGAGAGACAGCCTTAAAATGTACTGAGGTCCTTACAGTTTAGTGCACATAAGGAATTTATTTTATCCATATGGCCACATGATTCCACTTCACAGCAGGCAGTTTACTTGACCTATAAATGTCTCTCATAGTTGTCTTTTCATCCCAGACATATCAATATGGTTAGGACAACTGTATCGGCAGAATCAGCCTCAGAGAGATTTTAAAAAGTTTGATTTTCGATATTAATCCCCTGAGGGAATTGTTTAAACATTTAACCCATCCGTTGGCAGTGAACGGACACACACACACACACACACACACACACACACACACAGACATAAACACACCAGTGTGTGGAGCAGTGAGCAATTAGCACACGTACACTAGGAGCAGTGAGCACATACAGACACCCAGAGCAGTGGGCAGCCACTTCAGCTGCAGCACCCAGGGAGCAGTTGGGGGTTGGGGGTTAGGGGCCTTGAGCAAGGGCACTTCAGCCGGGGATGTGGAGGGCGGGCCCTTGAGCAAGGCACTTGTGTGAGAGAGAGGGAGTGATTGAGAGCGGTTAAGAGAGAGAGCGATTCAGAAAAAGAGGTTGAGAGAGTGGTTGAGAGAGTGGTTGAGTGTGTGTGTGTGTGGGAGGGGTGTACACGTAACTTTTCACATTACTGTTTGTTCTGTTTTGTTCCGTTATTGTTCTTTATGCTTTTGGCAACACAGTATCTAAACAGTCATGCTAATAAAGCGACTTTGAATTTGAGTGGTTGAGAGAGAGAGAGAGAGAGAGAGCGGATGAGAGAGAGAGAACGATTGAGCAAGAGAGAGCAGTTGAGCAAGAGAACAGCTGAGCGAGAGAGCAGTTGAGAGAGAGAGAGAGAGCAGTTGAGAGAGTAGTTGAGAGAAAGAGCGGTTGAGAGAGAGGTTGAGAGAAAGAGCAGTTGATAGAGAGAGCGGTTGAGAGAGAGAGAGAGGTTGAGAGAAAGAGCAGTTGATAGAGAGAGAGAGAGAGAGAGAGAGAGAGAGAGAGAGAGAGAGAGAGAGAGAGAGAGAGAGAGAGAGAGAGAGAGAGAGAGAGAGCATGGGGTGGATGTTGCCCTGACCTGGTCCATATCAACCCCAGATACCCCATATTTTTTCTGCACTGAATTCTGTATGAATATACAAAAACACAATAGTTTTCAATAAATCAACATGAATAGAAGTAGAATAAACCTTAAAATTGTTAGAATATGTTCACAAACATGTAACGGGATAAGAAAAAATCTAAATCACCGCGACCCCTAGCTGGAGCTCTCAAAGTGACTTTTATTCTGTGTTAATTAATTTTCATCCTTTCTCTGTGTCCCAAACAGAGCCGTTCAAAAGGGGGCATCGAGAGTGCAAAGCCACGGGGCCATCCAGCCTCAAACACATTCACACTGGAAACAGCCAAACCTGAAGCAGACTACTTTTTATTTACATTATGTTTGTGTGACTTTAACCAGCATCAGACAATTACAGGCCCAATGCATTTTTAACCCGGTTCTCCCAAAAAAAAAAAGAGAAGCAAACCCAAACAGCTTCAATTGTTTTTTTGTTCCTCCCGCCGTACTGTAAATGAGTTTTCTATGCTTGAGGAGACGTGTTTTTCTAGCCGGGCTTGTTGACACATCAGTGCACAGCTACACAAGGGTATGATTGGCTCCGAAGCTGCCCCAGCACATTTCAAGACTCTGACAGACTGAGGGTTAAGATGTTCTGAATTAGATTTGAATTACAACCACTAAATACCCCTGTCAAAGCTAATTAGGCTTGACATTGCCCATATACACTCAGCTGAGACTCGCGTATAGGGAGGCACACTGTTTAAACAAAGTCGTACTACAAAAAAGCACATCTCCCCCAAATTGTGGAGGCATAATAGGCTAATACGGCTGCATTTGTTGTCTTGGAATGATAATCCACATTTCCCCCCACTACTATTACAGAAAAAAAGCAAGGGTATGCTGGCGTTGAGGAGAAAAAGCATAGAGAGGGACTTTCAAAGGGCCTGCTTTAAAACATTTTTATCACACACACACACACACACAGTACCACAGAAAAAGGATCTTTGATATCCAAGTACATTGCTGCATACTGTATGGTTGCAGACAGGGTGATTTTTGAATTATTTTATCTTGGCAAGTAATGGGGCAGAAGTCAAACCATGGATTAAGACAGGCCAGGAAACCAGCCCTTTCACTTTTTCAAATGTAATACTCGAATGTAGATATGACACTAAAATAACAAATCTGGCCATCATTGTAGGGATCGCAGAGATTTAAAAGGACTAACAGAATAGGTTAGATGCACTGTGGGTTCTCGGTGATGAGAAACAATTCATGAATTCAAAAATGTAAATCACTTTCCCTGTTGGCTGGCGCTGTTTAAATCTTTTGACGCTGTAATTGCTGTGAGGGAAAGCACGAGGTTGAGAAGGTTATCCTTAAACAAGTCAAACTCGGTAAAAAAAAATGTCCGAATGAAGATCTAAATGAGAATTCCTGTATGAAACGGTGAAAATAAACAGTGTGCCTGGACTGGCATCAACAATTCCCAGAGCAGCCTCTGCTGTTTCTCAGGGCCGGGACTCCCAACAGAGTCCCTTTCCTTCTCGTTCAGCCTCTCTCTCTCGCCCTCTCTCTCTCTCTCTCAGTCTCCTTCACCTTTTTTCTCTCCTTCCCCTCTCTCTCTCTCTCTCTGGCTCTCTCTCTCTTTCCCTATTTAATGCTCCCTCTTGCAGCCTTGCAGCCTTGCTCCTTCCTTCACTCTCTGTCACGCAGTCTCTGCTGCCTTCCTTCAAACTCTTCTGCCATCTCCCTCCCTCCCTCCCTCTATTCTCTCCCTCCATTCTCTCTCCCTCCTCCTCCTCTCTCTCTTTCTCTGTCCCCCCTCCCCTTGATTAGGTGTGAAAGGTTCACAGCTCCCACATAGGCTCAGAGTGCTTAGCACTACACTTTGCTGTCTAACCCAGAAGCCAAAGCGAAAAAAGACCCACAATTCACTCCGAGCCACGAGGGTCAAACGCATTCACTTGTAGGCGCTTTCTAATCATGCATCTCTCTTCAGCTCTACAAAAAAAGAAAAAAGGTGTGAAAACTCCAGAGTAGCATTGTGTGTATTTACGTGTGCCTCTGGCCAGGAAGATGTGATTACGTGGCTCAGTGAAACTGCCTTGGGGGTTATCCACACTTGCTCCACACTGTTGCAGAGGGTGGGGGGTGGGCACACACAGGGCCACAGCAGGCACTGTAACCTGACTCCTGAAACGTCCTCCAAAAACACTTCATTAAACCAGAGGCTGCCCCCCCACCCCCACCTCCTCTTCTGGCCAGCATCTGCCCTCTAAGATGCCCGCATTATGACGTAAACTTTAAAAACACACATACACACACACACATACACCTTAGGTCTGTGACACTCCACCGCAACACCTCACCAATGACCTGTGGAATTAACTCCCTCTTGCTGTATATAGGTATCCATTACATACCGAGTGCAAATTAGGTTACCCAGTGGCTTACACACAGTAATGGTCCGCAGGGTTTTTGCTGGCCTGTGAAGCATGTTTAACAAAACGCTTATTGAGCTTAATGCACAGCACTTATTATCAAGGGTAGGATTAGGCTGGGATTTGGGCGGTCATAAATATATCAGAACTTCATTAAACGTGGACACTGAGGTAACATATACCAGAAAACAGACGGGTCGGTCCAAGAGAGCCAAACGCAAATGCCCTTAAGCCCGGCTTTGAGCGCTATGTGTGCCTGGCTCGCCGGTGCCCTCACATCTGAAATCACTTAATTGGGACTCCCTGAATCGTGCCCCGTTTGCGCCAAAGTGGCATTAGCCACATGGAACAGTGTGCGAGTCTGTTGTGGTTGACCAGAGCTGGGCTTGTTTACGCGGCTGCTATCGTCAGCTGTTGCGGTCGCAGCCCCAAATGCCGACTGAAAGATGTGGCTCCTAAATGTAGCTTTGATGCATTTTCAGAGGAATTGTACAAACAACCAATTGCCATTTTTAAAGGGATTACTGTGTCTAACCTGGCAGATTTATTCCCTTCAAAATTACAAGAAGTGAGGGGCCGGAAAGGAACGTTATAGTAATCCTTTCAAAAACATTTTAAGGTATAATGTTGACGGCAGAAATGACTATTGCGTGCAGACTGATTCTGCTGTGATTTCCCATTCTTGTTATATTGCTGCACCATTGATCAGATTAAGGAATAAATCAAAGTTTCAGTGTTCATGATCATCTACCCATCATGCCAGAAAAAGTAAAGGAAAAAAAGAGAAAAATACAGGCCTTATGCGACTGCAGGCATAGCAAATCAATCCAATATTTGGGTTCTGCCACGGCAACGTGAGACTGCTTCAGCACAGTAAGGAAAATGTTCCCTAATAACACTGTAATTTTATACATTGGCTTATTTTTCTTTTCCTAAATAATGCGTGTGTTAAGTTCCCTTAGCAAACGGGGGAGTGAGGCTTTTGAGTGTGTGTCTGGGCCCGTACTGAAAATAGACATTCCAAATCTATCCCAGGTTGCCTCTTATGCCAAAAAGTACGACTTTAAAAAGAAAAATACATAGACGAAAGGGTTGAATATCAGATTATCATCAAGTAGCCCAAGATCCCCCTGTATTTTGTAGCAGATTTTGGTATTAAATCTCGGCTTCAAAGTAGCTAATTACACTAAGCCCTGATTTCATGGTCACAGCTGTATTGTATTACCAATCATAGCAACTATTCATAGACAGCTACGGGGGCGGCAAGGGGCCTTTCTGCTTTGAGCAAAGGGAGAGTACGTTGTGGCTTATCTTTGCGATATCCATGTCACTGAAATCTCGCACAGTTGCAACGTGCTCCACCGCGGAGGACTCCGAGGACGGCTGATTGTCAGCAGCGGCCCAGCGAGATGATGACGAAATTATGAAAGCTTCTCAGGTTTTGCATTTTCGGAGCATTTCTATTTGACTCAGATGGAGAACATAACCACTCGCTGCGGAACGAATAAAGGGGCAATTACGTTTACATATCTCTGCGAGTCAAACTTGAGTGACTTTCCAGCGGGCGAAACCTAAGCAGCTTTCCTAGTACCACTTAAGTGTCATCAGCCATGCAGTGCCATTGTCAGTATCGGGGTACTTCAGAATTTGTGGTGCAAACTTGATACCCCTGTACAAAATGTGAAGTGATCAATCCCTAATTCAAATAGACACCTTAATTGCAGCAGTTTAATACTTACAGCACACAACAATTATTTGATTCCATCCCTCCCCTAATAATGCATGCCTGATGGATGGAATTCTGTCTTTTAAAAAAATTCTCAGTGAAGCGTAATCAAGCTTTTTTTTTTGCCTTGAGTTACTCCTAACTTTGAAACACAACAACAAAAGTATGGCATTTACTCAGCTTTGAAATGACATGGTCAAAAAACAAGAAATTAGAGGCCTAGCTGGACCAAATATGCTGTCTTTGCTGTCCCCCCCCCCACACACACACACACTCACGCACACATAGACAGAGGCACACACTCACTCACTCACCCACCCACCCACACACACACACACACACACACACACACACACACACACACACACACACATACAGGATGAACATGGCTTGTGACAGGGGGTTGTCATTTGTAGTTGATTTGTGAAGTATATGGCGCCTGTTTGTATTTCCCCTGCTCTAAGATGACAAGGTGCTGTTCCCGGGCCGACGCTGGCAGGTTTGAGTACAGTTCACATCGCCGAGCAGTTGCTCTTTCGGACAGGAAGGATCACAGAGTCTTACGTTAAACAAAAACAAATCTTCTCTTCCAGCTTCTTCCCACCTCCACACATCTGGTCCGAATCACCCCGATGAGCAGAGCCTCCTATGGGCTGATAGCCGCGCACACTGCACCAAATACCTAGTTGCCTGTTTTCATTTAAACAATAACCAAAGTAAGCCTCCGGTCCACCTCTGCGCATTACCTTACACAAACATAATCATTAAGCCTGGAACAGTGGGGTCACTCGCTAGATAGTGGGGGATTTACGGGCAATCTGCTAGTATTTTCCTCTACAGAGAGGAGACAGGAGGAGAGCAAGAGAGAGAGAGAGAGAGAGAGAAATAAAGAGAAAGAGA
The DNA here is from genome assembly GCF_900700415.2 of Clupea harengus. Classification (NCBI taxonomy): domain Eukaryota; kingdom Metazoa; phylum Chordata; class Actinopteri; order Clupeiformes; family Clupeidae; genus Clupea; species Clupea harengus. The sequence goes on from NC_045165.1 coordinate 19,579,248, forward strand.
AAAGGAGGGAAACAATGACAGAAAAAGAGGAAGAGAAAAAGACAGAAGAGAGAGAAAGCAAGAAAGATTGAAAGAAAGCTAGAAAGACAGAAAGGAAAAAAGGAAGAAAGGATTAGTAATTGAGGAAGACAGAGGGAAGAAAGTGAGTGAAAGAGAGAGAGAGAGAGCGAGAAGGAGAAAGAAAAGTAGAGATCCAGGTCAAGCATGTGTGAAGGGCTAAAGGTGTGATCTGCCTGGGTGGACCTGTCCATCTCCCACGCTGGCCTCCCTGGATCCTCTCACACACATACACACACTAACACCCATCCGGCGTGTGAACACTGGGCAGGGGCACTTCTACTAGGGGGGTTGTTTTGGGGGAGGTTCGGGGACAAGTCCGGGCAGGCAGGACTGTTTAGTATCAACGCTCAACAAATGCATAGTTTCTGGTTATGCTCTGAGGGTTCAACATCCAAGGGTAATTGCCTTCAGATGAAAGGGAACATATATGCTATTGCTATTGACCACAAACCTGATGTTCGGCATTAGCAGCTGAGACACTCTGGTGAATGCAAAGTGACATGGAAGGCCAGGCGAATCTCACAGGCCACAGACAGAACAATGGACACTTAAGCACTGATGAGCACAAGGACTTAAGAGAGAACTATCCCTCATAGAGATTACAGAGGTTTGCCAACACACACAGGAATGCTGGCCAACGCTAAATTATAAACGGCAAAGCAAAATAGGCTCTTCATCAATGATTTCATTCGGGTCCTAGGAAAATAGCTGTGAAGGAGATAAACACGGACTTATCACACCACACACACACACACATAGATAAAAAGGAAGAAAAAAAAACACTGAGATAATGACAAAAAAAAAAATCAAAGAAATATCCCCATCATCCAACCCAATTTCCCTGTTTTTACAAATTCATTGAAGCGCTCCATTTCCACGCGACACGCATCAGTGTTACGCGGTCGGCATGATTGATTCGTACACGGATGACATTTCTCATTTTGGAGGCAAATGAGGAGGACGTGGCCGCGGGTCCTCTGTACCCTCATTACTCCCATCGGCAAACAGTGGGGGCAATTTACCGGCGCGGTCCTGCCGCTCCGGCGCTGTTATTACGGCTGCAAATCAAGGTGCGGGGGCCAAATGATTTTTAATTATTTCCACGTCCAACTCGAGTAGGGTCAGCACGCTGCGCTCATGGCCCCCCTGCCCAGACCTCATTTCAATATTTCTGCGACGTGGTTTGGGCCTCATAAGCAGATAGAGCGAGGCGGTTATCAGCGGCGACGAGTTTAGAAGACGAGGGAGGGGAAAAACTCGCAGGCGAAACAGCTGGTGGTGATAACCAATCACGCACCAGAGAAACCTCTACTTATGCACGGGGAGGGGGGGGGGGAAGAGAACAAATTATTGATTAGGTAAAACAAGTGTATGCAAGTAAATATGTTTATTCGGTGATGATACAGAAAGCAGAACACCAGAGTGTCATGGCAACAACAACCAATACTCCTTCAAGTGTTCTACCATTGGCACTACTCCTCCAGTTATGAATAGCACTACTGCAACAAAAAAAAAACAATCAATGTCACATAAATCCACTTTAAGAAAATTGCTAGGGTGCAAACACACACATTCTCATGATTAAATAAAGCACACACATTCACATTCACACACACACACACAAACACACACACACACACACACACAGAGGACTGTGTCTGTGTCTGTATTGTGTCTCAAACAGAAACCTGCCACAGTTCAGGGCTCAGACGTATGAGGCTAATTAGCCACACTCTCTGAGGCACCCCTATCTGTGGCTTTCTCTTTAATCACTGGAATCAACAGCCAGCCAAACCCAGTGAGGAGAAGCTGACCCTTAGCCAGGCTTCCCTTGCAAATGTGCCCATGCATAATGTGATGGGGACATTTCCATAAACCAATCCATCCACAGGCCCAAGACAAAGGCCTGCTAGCGCATTAGCCGGCTAACAACTGACTTCCTTAACAGAACAGCTTTAAGAGATAGTAGGATTAAGCGCTAAGTGTTTATTCTGATGGTCAAATCCATTCACACACTGGGCCGGCCGTGACCAGCTCACAATGGGCGCGCCTTTCACATGCAACGCACAGATAAAGATTACAAAGAGGGGGTGTTAGCGCAACAACTTAAGTGTTGATTTGACTAAATGAATCCTTCCCCACACACATGAAAATGAGTCTGAGGTTCTGATTTCCGTCACAGCTGCAGACACTGTTTTAGTCTGTATAGGCTTAAGACGCATCATTTGTGAAGTCGCTAGTACTGGGCAAGCCCAGCTTATTTAGGAGGGGCAGTAATAAAATACAGGTCTCTCACTCTTTTTACTGAGGCATTACCTTATCCTACAGGATATATTACTGGACTGCTGGAAGGTTTTGAATTTTTCTCATAAGAGAAAATCGCCGGATTCAGACCAGGCGTCATTAGTCATAATCAACTCTTGACTTTCCAAATCAAATATGCGTACGTCTCTGCGGAGTTTGCTTTTGTAAATCACAGTTACTAAATTAATAACGGGGGAAAAATACGTGCTGAACTGGGTAGCAAAGATAGCAGAGATGATTGCCGATTTACACACACAAACACACACACACACACACACACACACACACAGACAGAGCACACACACACACACACACACACACACACACAGAGCAGGGGCCCAATCCGCTTGCTATCTCTCTTTATGGAGGGGTTCTTGTTCTGACTACCCTCTGGTAAGGGTGAGCGAAGCTGGATCCAATTAGGCGTGAGGAAGCACAGACCCGCTCACGAGCTGAAAGAACATCAGTAAGCTCAAACATTAATAACCCACTGCTGGACTGCGCAGTGTAATTGTCTGACTGCAACGCACTGTAATCCTACAGAAGAAGAAAAAAAACTGTGCTGAGGGAAAAGTAAACAAAGATGTGTGTGTGTGTGAGTGTGTGCATGTGGAGAGGGAGTTGATGTATGTGTGTGTGTGTGTGTGTGTAGGTAGAGGGAGTAGGTACGTGTGCATGTGCAGAGTGAGCGGATATATGTTTGTGTGTGTGTGTGTGTGTGTATATATATGTGTGTGTGTGTGTGTCCAAGAAGGTCGGTGCCTAGGATGCCCGCTATGCTCAATTTCGATTGTCACCTCGCCCCCCCTCGGCCGGCACGAGAGAGAAGCAAGACGCCGGGGGCAAAAGGGCAAGTTGTGTAAGTGCGTGTGCGCTGAGTGACAGACAGTTTAGCGCAGGCTGGGGACTCGCGCTCGCAGGGGTCAGCTGGAGTTTTGGCAAACGAGCGGGGCGGCCGGGAAACAATGAGAGCCCTCTGCATATTTATTCGTCATCTCTTTGTTTTTATAGAGTGGAGAATAAACGGCTCGGATAACGCAGCGCGAGCCTGCACATTGTCAACACAGGTAATAAGTCACTATTGCTCTGGCATTCCCACACTCTGCCTATTCAACAAATCAACCAGGACTGATCTGGGAGCAGGAGCCCTGGACGCCATTTGCATGCCATAAATGCTTCTTAAAAAAAATATAAATATTTTTTTGATTTTTTTTAAAAGGTGCACATATTCTTTTCAAAGACTTTTTTATTAAGACTCCTTTTTTCCCTGCCGTTATCCGCTAAATGAACTAAAAGTCTTGCTGAATCTTTTCTTGAAGCCCAGATCTGCTGACACTGTCTAACTCGCTCTCCCCACCCAACCACCCACCTACCAGGCACTTCATCAGAGGAGAGGGGGTAATAACTCAAAATGAGATTTGCTTTTCCTTGCTTTCATCCGTCAAGAGAGGCTGCCTTCCCGACAACCTCGCCCTTCGCCGCCTCCCTCACAGAGATCCCACTGGCGGAGCGACTCTCGTTCAATAACATGTTTAACTTATACGCCGATACGCTTCAGAGACAAATACTTCTTATCTAATTCATATGGATGTGGGAAACGACTCTCCAAAGCTGCACATTTAAAACAGTTTTGATTGAACTGGGCCAACTCAACATTACAATTAATTCAGCAAAAAAAAAAAAGTTGATCATAGGCGTTGAGAGAATGCTTGCACAGCTGAGAGTGTGAGGTCACTTCTCACCTCGCAAGCAGAGGCCAGGCTTTTTTACTTTCCCCTCTTGGCACCCGCCCCCCCCCACACACACACACACAAACGTGCGAATGCAGAAAACGAGCCCACCAAACTGTAAAACCTACCCGCAGAGAGCGAAGAGGCAAGTTCACTTATTAAGTTCATGCCTACTTGGTTTCTAACTTGAGCCTTTGTGTGCGGGTGATTAAAACACGGAGAGGTTGGACTTCCAGAGCACACTAAAACACCACTCACCAGTGAACTCCTGGCACGCCTGCCTGCCTGCCCGCGCGCTGCGGCCTGGGAGCGAGGATGAGGTAACCGACACCTCCACTTCCAAAGCATACCCATCTCTTTTATGTTGGCATTAACTGACGTTATATAGAGTGCCAAATACGACTTTACACCACCACGATTAAGTACATAAAATGCAAATATATTGAGTAGAAGAGGATGAAACTTTCTCTCAAAGTTGAAATCTCAACAGTTCTTAGGAGACACACACACCCCACACACACACACACACACACACACACACACACACACACACACACAATGCAGCATGCAACAACAAAAAAATCACACAAGTCAAGGCAAATTTGAACGACCATACCATAACTTTATTGTAGATATACTCAGCTACAATTATTTCAAAAAAAGGGGGGAAAAAATATTAAAGGTATTTGTGACCCATAAGGTGCAGCACATTTACAGTATGCATGAGAGGTCTTTCCTGTCCCTTAAAACAACATCGGGCTGCAGATGGGATGGGAATGGCGGGCATTTATCCCTCCTCCCGGTAAAAACGACTCAACGCTCTCCGCTTCATTCCGCTGGTGATTCGCCCGTTGGCCTTGGCCGCAGCCCACATTCACACAAATGCACTCCGCAAGAGTCCATGTCACATTCCACTTCCAAATTCACTTGAGTTCTCTTTTGCTGCTGATATGAGAGCATTTTTCCATAATGCTCTTTTTTTTTATCTTTAAATAGATATTTTTATACTTGAAGGCCTGCAGTTTAGGTTTTTTTTCTCCCCTCGAAAAACAATTCATACACAAGCCCTTTGTAAATGCTGGGGCTGTAGTTGGTTGAATTAGACCTCTACACTACATTTGGAAAAATGACTGGAGGATGGTTGGGGTAGGCTGGTGTGTGTGTGTGTGTGTGTGTGTGTGTGTGGGGGGGGGGTCTTCAACTGACATGCACTACATAACATCTGGTACTACCTTGTCAAATATAATCTGGGGGCGGGGTCATCACTGACTAAACAGTTCAAGTCATGCCTGACACAGGACTTGGTAGTTTTGTGGGTTTATATTACAATTTAATATTCAAGGTATTACATTAAGGCTGGACATAATGTATACACAAGACATACATTGAGCCCCAGATTGTAAAGATTCCCTACATCATTTCTACAGTGTATTTTATCAGAGGACCTGCAGGCACGTTGTATCTTTCTGATCGCATTTTCTTAAATACAGTTGGAAAATACCAGCAATTGAAACAGCAGCAAGGCCAAAACCACAAGTTATTTCTTTAAACGTAACGGCATCATATATATATACACTTTTTTTTCTTTCTGACATGAGGTAAAGTATGGCGCCCAAGTGCAATGCTCATTTGTGCTACATGTACAAAAAAAGCAAAATTAAAACAAAAACAAACAAAAGACAAAACAAAAAGACAACTCTCCGCCAGTGAGCAAACCCAGTCGGCAGCATGTGATGGAGGACTACCTTTTCAACATTTCCAAAGAGGAATAACAACACTTTGCTCGAGTTTTTTTTTTGTCGAACACGCAGATCGTAGGCAACTCATGTCGTGTTGGACCTAAAGAAGAGCGAGGTCAACTCTGGGCCCGGACAAGCACAGGGCCATGCCAGACCAGAGCCTCATCCACACCAGAGTCGCTTGCTGTGCGGGAATCTAGCTTGCAAGATTTCATCAGGTGATACAGTCCTTTCTGTGAGAAGAAATGATTGTGTGGGTGTGGCACCATATCAGAGATTTCACATTCTTTAATTAGCTGTTACTGTATCATTGATGATGATGATAATAATAATAATAATAATAATAATAATAATAATAATAATAATAATAATAATAATAGGATTTTTAAATGTGTGCCATACTCAACAGTAAAAAAACAAAACTAAAACAAAAAAAACCAGGTGAAATCTAAGTAGAATGGTGTGATCAGGGGTTAAGCGTCGGAGAGTATTAGGGGTACATCGCTCAGCTTCTCCATCTTCACACTACAGCTCAGTGACTAACCACAGTCTTTTACTGAGTCCATGAAAAAACAAACAAGCTAATCGACAAAATAAGGTTTAGAGTCGTAACTGACAAAACTGTAACGGTCACTCAACTCTTGCCTGAGAAAAGAAACAGGATTGCACTCGCTGGGTGGGCAAAAACAAAAAATGTCAATGTCTAATTTAGATCTTGGTGGGGGGAAAAAAAAGCTTGAAAAGATGCACTTATGTGACAAATTTCATAAAACGTTTAATTATTTTGTACAAAAACATTGTGGTCAACACTAAGGGCATGTGGGAGGTTAGATCCCTCATCTTGCCCATTTGCCTCTGAGGGGCCAGTGGGCATCTTCAACGACAACTATATGGCACCGAAAGCAGGTGATGGCAGCAGATACAGGTAGGATTGCTGGAAGAGAAGTGTTCGATCGGTAGCACAGTGACTGAAGGCACCACTGAGGTTCATACTCTCCGTTATAAATAGACAAGATTGAAGAGAGTTTGAGGGAATGTCTTGTCAGTGCAAAAAAAAAGAAAAGAAAAAAAGTTGTTTACATACCCGACACATGTGTGACACACTGCCAGTTTTCAACTAAACATCGAGAATATGGTCAAAGCGAATAATAACAGGCCGGGATGTCTTGATGCTTCTCATACTGATGAATATTCCTTAATTGAATTATCCTTACTGGATTCAAATAAGACTTTTGAGAAATGAACTGCAGTATTCTGAGGTAGCAGCACATGCGGTAATGTGCCTTTGCAATTCCACTTGCCCCTGTTTTCTCAATGGCCCATTCCTGAATTAACCTACAACTTCATTGTTCCGACTGGACTACAGCATTTAAAAACCGGAATTCGAATCTCACTACCCCATTCATTCATAATTATATATTCATTTTCTTTCCCGAAGGGGCTTAGTCGTTTGGCAACCCCTAAGAGAATCACAGATCTAGATAAACTGGTACAGCTTAGAGGAGAAGGGTGATGAGAACAGCTTCAAGTGAGTGAGGCTAGAATTAGCGAGGTAAATCAAAGACAGTTGAGTGCAACCTGTTAAATCACCCCCACAAGTGTCAAGTGACTTCTCGTCAGCTCCACAGTTCTGGTCGTCCCATTAGCCAAATAAGCCCAGGACGAGCACCTTAACTCGAGTCGGCAGGCTCCTGTGCACAAAACGTCTTAGCATTTCCGTGGTGTTCAAGCACTAATTCCATAATTCCAAACAAGGGGAGGTTGAGGGAAAAAAAACAAAAAAAAATACACTTAAGCAAACTTGACTGCTGACAGAACAGGACAACCAACCCAACAGATTTCAAAAGATAAAATAAAGAGGTATTATAGTTACAGTGCAAAAGATGAGAAATTCAAGCTTAATAATAAACATAGCACCAAAAAAAAAAAGAAAATGCATGCAATTAACTGAGGTATTCAAGTGAAGAATGCCTATTAACACAAATAAAAGGCTAGACAAGAGGTTGTCACTTGTTTTACCTAAATGAAAACACCACAAGAGGCTGGCTTCCACATGCCTATGTCTGAATTACTCATGTTGGATTTCACGTGAAACCTTTTAAACGTCGACTTTAGCTTTGGTAAGTGAAGTGCATGAGTTGTCTAGTAAAATATTGAATGTCCTATAGACAGCATGTAAAGGTGCTTTGTGTCTCAGAGAAGAATCGAATTCTTTTTTTTTTTTAAACTTCATTTTTTATAAAAATCTGCAGCATATTTCCCAAGTGATATGTCTCTTTTTCTGTTATTATATCAAAACTAAATAAGTCAGTCAATGGAGGCATCTAATGCTTATAATCACCAAAAACTAAATGTAAATCTTCTTGGTATCAAAAGACATTACTGAAACCAATGATGGCGACCTGTGTCGTAATAAACATCTCATATTGTTCTCTACAATTGGTAGCTCTACAGCATTTATATATTCCATCCAATTGGCTATGATAATCCATAGCAACACAAACATGCCACTTCGAGTGCTGTCCATTTAAAAACGGTTTCAATGACAGTACATTGGGAATGTTGAATTCCTATCCATAACAAAGGATATGAAGGAGAGGTTTTTTTTTTTCCTTCCTTTCTCCAAAGCAGAAAAAAAAAAAACTAAAAGCAAAAAACGAAACAGATTTGGTGTCGATCAGACAAAAATGTTCACGATTAAGCTGAAAACACAAGCGGACCCTTGTGGAAGAAGTGCAATAATGATTAAGAATGCCACCTCACCGCCCAGAGGATGGTCTGTCCGACCCCTCCTCCAGACACCCTTGTCTCATGCTATGCCACGCCATTTATAAAAAACGCTTAAAAACTGGCACTAGTGCACCGACTGAGTTAGCGTTTTTTTTTCTTCCTTTTTTTGGGATACATTTCCACAGTACATTCTATCACTACTTTAAGCATAAGCCTCTTTAACCGCTAACTTGAAGCGGAAGTTAATTTGACAAAAAAAAAAAAAAAAAAAACAACAACAATACAAAAAAACAGGAAAGCAAGACCTTTGACCTTTCTCTTCTTCTGAACACTTGCTGTGTGTTAATGCACACTTCGGATGAGAAATATACAAAACTGGGAAAGAGGAAGAGAAACGTGAGGATTGTGTTTGCGCAAAATGGGAAAACGAACAAAAAGAATTTGCCATGAAAGAAAATTTGTGAACTTTGCAAAGTCGTTCTCTTTCTGAAAAGGGGGCAAAACAAACAAAAACACAGTCGTTGTTGCCAGGATGTCTTCGCTACTTGGAGACTGGTGTCGAGAGCAGGGGTGTATGTGTGTATTTTTGTAAGCATGAGAGTGTGTGTAAATGAGACAGAGACAGTGTGTGTGTAAATGAGACAGAGACAGTGTGTGTGTGTGTGTGTGTGTGTGTGTGTGTGTGTGTGTGTGTGTGTGTGTGACGCTCAGCTGGTCTGGACCTGAGGTTGATTGGCTTTGAGACTCCGTAGGGCGCGGCGTGCAGCGGCGGATTTGGCGATTCGGTAGCTGCGGCCCACGCCCTTGAACTTGCCCTTCCCGACCACCTCCACGGTCACCCGCACCTTCCCGTCGTAGGTGCGCTCTGCCGGGCTGCAAACAGATGCACAAACACACAATAAACATTTCAACTTCATAGTTAATAATGCTAAGAGGAAATTGTGTGTTTTTTGTTGTTGTACTGGTGTTTGCATGGACCTGATACCTTCTCTGTACTACAGCCCTGTAGATAAGGTTAGTAAGAGCTTGCTATAGTATTTATGTTTTGTACTTGTGAGGACTTGTGAGTAGGATGTGTACTTGTACTTAAGTTCTGCCTAATTAGCAGCACTGTAGTTTTCTTTTGTAATTACATACATAACTACAGAACTGTGTCTTGGGCCACCTCAAGCTGTACCACCATACCGCCCAAAGAAAAGCAATCATGGAATGAAACCACAGTAAGTAAACTGCATTACACCTTAAAAAAAACAGACATTAGTACGGCCTGTTTCACTACATACCTCTGAGAGCGCGGGTGTTTGGAAAGGTGAAATCTGTGTGTGTGTGTGTGTGTATATGATGAGCATCATTGGCCTGTCATGGCTACATTCGAGAGGCGATTCCCACCTGAACTTGGCCGTCTCCGGCTCCATTTCCAGCAACTCGCGCACCGGAGAACGAGGAACGTTGGCAGAGAATTTTTCTAGAGTGGAAACAAATAAAATAAAAATGTCAGCACCTACCCAAACACACACACACACACACACACACAAGCCAACGATTTCAATAAATGAGGACATTTGACCATGGCTGCATATGATGGCCCTCGCTGTGTGAAATCAAATCCATCAGAGTGGAAAACGAAGCCAAGAGGTGCCGCTGCCTCCACTGCACGTCTTACCTATAAGTGGCCGCATCATTGGATAATACACCCGCCAAACGGTCTCCAGGGACATCCTGCTATCCATGTAAATTGCACCGGCGAGTGACTCAAAGATGTCCCCCATGGCCTTGGGGACTTCGATGTCCTCCTCCTTCTCCTCGTCTTCCTCTGAGCGGCGAAGCTGAGGGGGACACAGCAGGAGTCCATCAGTGTTTATTTCGTCAGCGAGAGGCGAGGGGCTACTCACGGGACGTAAACAAACAGTTTCACGCTTGCCATTCCTCAGAAGAGATGGGTGCAAAACTGCATGCATCCAATGACGAGTATTAAGAGCGACGACAGGACATCATGACAAATTGCAAACAAAATAATGGTAATAAAAATAAATGTTTTTCTAGGTAAACAAGACACTGGCCTAGTATTGCTATGTCTTATTCTTTATACCATGTCTGAACAAGTTTGCAGCGATGCAATCATCTAGTTTTACAATGACGAACTGTGTGTGTGTGTGTGTGTGTGTGTGTGTGTGTGTGTAAATGAATTTGTCTTTCCGCTTACTGTATCCAGTGTTGTCCCTCAGGCCTAAAAAGCTTTCCAGTCAAACAAGGGCAGATTCAGTGCCAAGATAACCATTTCAAAACAAATCAAATCCAACTGCATCACCGAAAAAAGAAAAATAAATAAAGAAATACATTCATAGAATTCACATAATGATGGCCTAAGACCGGGACTAGAGTTCCGAATGCAAATAAGTGGCATGACTGAGCAGAGCAAAGCAAAACAACAGGTCACATGATCTGCGGGTCTGATTACTTTACCAGAGGGCATGGAATGAGAGAGAGAGAGATACGGAGAGAGTGAGTGAGAGGGACAGAGAGAGATGCTGACAGAGAGAAAGTGAGTGAGTGAAAGAGAGAGATACTGAAAGAAGAGACACACACACACACACACACCATTAGCATACACACACAATCATTAGCATTCATACACACAGAAAGTGAGAGATACACAGAGAGAAGAGAGAGAGAGAGAGAGAAAGAAAGAAAGAAAGAGAGAGAGGTCTCACCTCAGAGTCCATGCCTTGCATCTCGTCCTTCTCCAGCTGAAATTGCACAAAGTCGTCGATGACGTGGAAGAGCTCGGGCGAGACGGCCTTGAAGTACTTGTGGTAGTCGTACTTGACGGCCAGGGAGGCGAAGATGGTGTTGTTGACCAGGGCCGAGCGCAGGTCGGTCAGCACGCCGGGAGAGTGCTGCCGCGGGTCTTCATAAAGGTGCTTCGTTATGAGGTAGTCTAAAATTGCATCACCGAGGAACTCCAATCGCTGGTAACAATCTGAAGACAGGGCAGGAGAGAGAGACAGCAGAGCAGCACAGAGACTTAAGATTATAAGATGATCTGTGTGTGATCGGACAACACTAATATACAGAGAGCGTATGCTTTACTGGTGTCTATGCGGTAGAGACATTAGGATAGGAGATCTGTATGTCACTGGAAACACTGCATTGGGTCTTTTACTACAGAGATGCATGACAGTGATGGATCTGATGGCATCTGAGGTGTGTAGCTGGGATGGTGCGGTGTTGATAGGAGGCGTGTGTGTAACTGAAAATGAGTGTATCGTCCTCTAAGCCCGTGATAGTGTTGCAGTAGTAGGAGGTGTCTACAGTCCTGCATGGGCCTACATCATAGCTGTAGTACTATACATCATGTACAGCTTTGTGATTGTAGTATAGAAGACAAATGTCATGATGGGAGGTGTGTGTACGTCTGCTAGTGTTGCACTGCTGTGTAGTGTATGTAACCATGGTGCCAGAATGAGTTTCAAAGTGGGGTTTGTAGGGGGGGTCTCGGGGTATCCTCCCCCCATGGAAAATGTTCTTAATTCTGGCAGCTAAACGCACCATTTTTCCAGCAGTTTTAGACAGAAATGGAAAGTCTGAATGTAGTGGCATTACCAGGATATCACATGTGTGTTACTATGCAACTTCTAATGTCATGCAAATTAAATGCTAATTTAATCAAAACCGTCTACTAGGTTGGCCTACTTAACCTGTTTTCAGGTTGCTAGCAGGCTATTTACCGTCACATTATATCAGATAAACCCAGACAAAACCATGGCACATGATGTTTCGGAGAGATTACGCATGCCTTGTAGTAATAAAACGGAACTTCACGCCCAGTTGAACGGGACTAAACACAGTTGTTTGCAACACTGGCATGCGACCACCAACAGCGCTACACTGAATCAGAGATTAATTACATTGATAATTGATCTGATTTAATATGATAAAAACCACTGGCCCTTCAGAAATATACCATCTGTGTCAGTCATCAGATACCAAACCAGCAGTTACGTTTTCAGCACAGATTGGAGCCTCCTCCCTGGGCTACCACACAGAGGCTTCAAAGCACCAGGGAGACGGTAGGCTTTTCTGCGTGTACTACTTCAGATGGACTTAGTGTCTTAGTATAATGTACGCTAATTTGTAGGTCATTTCAGAATAACATGATAATGTTGAAGGCGGCAAATTAAATAGGAGTGTTTTCCAATGCTCAGTTCCCCCTGATCTGAACTTCAGACAAAATGCGAATAATGCCTCGACATCATAGTTACGCTGGAAAATCCATACAGATGCACCATTTTTAGCAAGCACCCATTTTACCCTACCATTACTTACAACTGAAAATAACCTGTGTACCTGAAAGTACTTGTGATAGTGTTGTAATTGTCGGAGGTGTTTATGGCATGTGTACCTGTGATAGTGTTAAAATTGTCTGAGGTGTTAATGGCATGTGTACCTGCTATAGTGTTGTAATGGTCCGAGGTGTTTATAGCATGTGTACCTGCTATAGTGTTGTAATGGTCCGAGGTGTTTATAGCATGTGTACCTGCTATAGTGTTGTAATGGTCCGAGGTGTTTATAGCATGTGTACCTGCTATAGTGTTGTAATGGTCCGAGGTGTTTATAGCATGTGTACCTGTGATGGTGTTGTAATGGTAGGGGGTGTTTATGGCATGTGTACCTGTGATAGTGTTGTAAAGGTTGGAGGTGTTTATAGCATATGTACCTGTGATAGTGTTGTAATAGTCGGAGGTGTTTACGGCATGTGTACCTGACCTGTGATAGTGTTGTAATGGTAGGGGGTGTTTATGGCATGTGTACCTGTGATGGTGTTGTAAAGGTTGGAGGTGTTTATAGCATATGTACCTGTGATAGTGTTGTAATAGTCAGAGGTGTTTACGGCATGTGTACCTGTGATAGTGTTGTAATGGTAGGAGGCATGGGTGAAGGCCTGCAGCAGGTAGGCCTTGTTCTGAAACGTGTAGTTGATCTTGGCCTCAAAGTTCTCAAAGCCGGAGATGAGGTGCAGGAGCGTGCACTCCGCGTTGGGGTGATCGAACATGCAGCGCGGCGGGATCTGCAGCCAGCCGTACTGCGGCTCCCCGTCCTCGTCGCTGTAGCGAACCAGGGCGCCGCGCTCGGCCTTGGCGTCGGGCAGCACCTTGAGTCCGAGCGAGCAGAGGAACATCTGGGCGGCGCGCTCGCCGCAGCTGGTGAGGTAGCAGCCCAGCAGCGCCTCCACGCAGTCGGCGATGCTCTTGTCCGCGATGCACTGCTCCGTGTGCAGGTCGTACGAGATGGACTGCTTGCCCAGCTCCCCGCCGCAGCTCTCCTCCGACGGGTTCCAGAAGCCCACCACAAAGTCGTCCTCCTCGCCCGCCTTGCTGGGGTCCAGATAGCACATGGCGTCCCAGGAGCTGTAGTCAAACTCCTCCATGCCCCCGCTACCGATGCTGCCATCAGCCGCTGCGTGCGCGCTGTGTGCGCTGGTCAGGAGGGGGGACTTGCGGGGGGGCTTCCACTGGGGGCAGGAGTCCGCCGGGGGGAAGTTGGCAAGTGAGATCTTGCCGAAAGCGCCGGAGCCCATGAGCATGCTGTCGATGAAGCGGATATGCTCCTGGTCGTACTCCAGCTCATCCTCCTCCCCGCTCACGTTCCCGTCCTTCGGCTCTTTCCACTGCATATCCCCGTCTACTCCACCACCGCCCAGAGTCGGCTCCACTTCCACCTCCTCCTCATCATCATCGTCCTCATCGTCGTAGTCATCCTCGTCCTCTATGCCGCTTTGTCCATTCGCCAGGTCCTCCTTAGTCTACAACAAGAACCCATAAAAAAAAAAAAAAACACCAGAACGTTAAATCAAAAATAACTGTAAAATAACGCTAAACTATACAAAATAAATAAACTGCGTCATCTGCTTGACTTATAATGACCAATGACTCAAACAGCAGTGGTTGAGAGCCCTTCGGAAGGGGCATTTGCAGGAGATTACACTTTAAAGTGGTTTAGGGTTAAAGCCACAACGTTACTGCCGTACGGAGGAGTGTGTTTGTGCACAGGCCCTGGCCCTGGCAGCACCAGCGTTATGACTCACTGCAGCCAGGCAACCCAATAGCTGACACGCACCCTGAATATCATCTCGATGCCATTAATAGCCCATAAAGTTGACCATGTGGGAAAAACTCAAATGCATATTCATTAAAATGTTAATGGCTGTGATACCTAATATTGTAATAACACAGGAGCCTGACACTTAAAATTAGGCCGTGACTGGCGAAAGGGGCTTGAGCCGCCCGTACACACGCACTCTCACAACCACAGGGGCAGACCTCAGTAATGGAGACGGGGGGAAATCAAGCCCTAAAAAACACCCACCGAACCTGTTTGGAATTCAGCGTTCTGGATGCTGAGAATTTTCCAATCACCGACTTAACGTCTGCTTTGCGTTTTTATTGCTGCACTTTGTTATGATATACACTTCAGTAAAAACGTGGGAATTTTTCGCTGAAATGGGCTGCGCTGAACTAAATTCAAATTGGTGTGTGACGATAAAATCCATTACACTACGACTTCGTGCCAACATTTGCAAAACATAATAACATACAACTCCATCCAAAACAAGGCTGCATTTAAATTTTGGAGTCGTTTTGAAATGAGTAGGGTTTTAATCTCTAAATACAAGGTACCAGTTGTTGTTGTAGGAGATGGGCCCAAAAATCCACTTCATTCGGTTGTTACAGCTAAGACTACTCTATACTCAAATTTTATAATCCCGTGGGCCGTCTTAAAACCCCTGACAGGCTCAGGCTCTGGCCTTCTCTATAACGATAGATAAAGACCTCTTGTGTTTACACCGCGGCCCAAACTGCACCAGGCTCACTGAACTCAAGCCCTGCCCTGCTCTGCTCTGCTTTGCCAGGAAGGAAGGACCAAGCTGCCCCCTAGTGGCTCAAAATAAGAGTACATAAGAAAGGACGTTGTCAATAACAAGAGCTATACAAAGAAACGGGCTCTAGGAAAGAAAATAGCCCTTAGTAAAAATCGCCCCCTCACTGGTCCCCTTAGAGTCCTACCTCGTCCAAATCCCACTTGTCTGTGATGTTGTCCTGGTTCACCACGTAGCCCGGGGGCAGCCAGTTGACTGGAGGATCAAAGATGGACACCACCATGCGGCTGGGGAGGCCCTTCTTCTTGCCAAGCCGGTACAGGTTACAGTTGCTGACCTGAGGGAGATGGAGGATTCAGGGCTGAATATTTCAAACCTTCACAGTGTATGATGGGAAGGGTGAATGAAAGGACTACATGCCAGGTCTACCAAGTCCACATATTTATCCCTAATCCCTAATTATTAACAATAAATGTGTGAAATACATCTCCCTGATGGCCAGCTCACCTTCTTGCTTCTCATGTAGGACAGGCGTCCCTCGTGGGCATCGGGGTAAGTGCAGAACAGGTACGTGGTGATGGCGTGCTTGAGGAAGGAGTCGCCCAGCATCTCCAGCCTCTCCAGGTTAAAGCCGTCGCTGGCGTTGGAGAGCGTGAGAGCCTGCAGGATGAGCCCCGGGTTGGGACCCAGAGTTTTGGGGGACTCTACCCCCGCTGCCGCTGGGGCAGAGCTGGAGCTTGGGGCCGGAGTGACCCACGAGGGTACTTCGGTGCTGGGGGTTGGGGTTATCGCTGCGATGATGGTGGTGGTGGTCTCGGCGGCGGCCACAGCGGGACAACAGTCTGAGGTAGGTTTCTTCTTTTTCACGAGTCCATCGCAGAGGACCGGGGTCCCGTCAGGGGTACATTCATGGCTGGCCTTGGGCGGGTCCTCGCGGCTGCTCCGGGGGGGGGACTGCACAGGAACTGAGGTAGTGGTCTGCGTCGCCATTGCCGTCTCACCGTGCGGCGAGCACTGGCACAGGTCCGACACCTCGAGGGCATCGGGGCCTGGCCCGTCCGGTCCGTTGCCGTTGATGAGGTTCCTGGAGCAGACGCAATCTCGCCGCTCATCTCGCCCGCTCTGCGGTTGCTGCAACTGCGGCCCCGGCTGCGGGTCCGGCAGGGGAGCCGAGGGCGGCTCTAGCTTTTCATCTGGTGTGTTGCAGTTCTCGTGTGGAGGGGGGGCCTCCTCAGGGGAGTGGGGCTCTTCGGTGGGGTCACAGGGCGATGCCGGGGACGAGGTGTTCTTACAGTGATCGCTGTCCTCCGCACACGTTATGAAAGCCTTGCTGTCTATGGACTTCTTCCAGCCAAAATCCAGATTGGGATACCTAGACATGACAACATGGAGAGAGGGTCTCAAGAGTGCGGAGGGACTCTGGCAGACAGAGGGACAACATGGAGTAGATTTTGGATCTGCGCCGCAAGATCCTGTCATGATGCATCTCATTCTCCATTCTTTGTGTGGCATTTCAATATAAAAACATCAAGAGGGAAATGCTGTCTGCACCTAACAGCATCACTTGCTTTGGGCAAAATGAACACCTAATTAACCTTTTCTGTAGAAACATCTGAATCAATTCAAATAGCACTAAACTAAATCATACATGATTGGTACAGAAGTGTATTGAATTGTTAATGGCTAACCTGTATGATTTTTATATTGTACCTAAGATGATGCATTTAAATGTAGATGTTACAGTCTAAGAGGGCGCCACACACACACAAACACTGTACTGTAGTATAGCCTGTGGGTATTCCTGGGGTACACTGCACTGACCTGAAGTCAGGGGGTAAGTTTTGGGCCCCAACTCCGGCGTCCGTGGCAGTTTGAGATCGCAGCTCTTCGGCCGTGAGCAGGCAGTGCAGGCGGTAGAGTATGCTGGGTAGGCACACCGCCTTCCTCCACAGGGAGGCGGGGATCGGGTGGATGGCACACAGCTCAGGAACCAGGATCTGAACAGAGAGAGAGGGAGGGAGGGGGTTACTGAGGAGAACCAGGATCTGAACAGAGAGAGAGGGTGAGGGAGGGGGTTACTGAGGAGACCTAGGATCTGAACAGAGAGAGGGGGGTACTGAGGAGACCTAGGATCTGAACAGAGAGAGGGGGTTACTGAGGGGAACCAGGATCTGAACAGAGAGAGAGGGTGAGGGAGAGGGTTACTGAGGAGAACCAGGATCTGAACAGAGAGAGAGGGTGAGGGAGGGGGTTACTGAGGAGAAGTGAGAGGGATGGACGCGCAGCTGATATTCCCAATGACCCAACAACCCACCTCTCCCAGGTTCTCCCGAAATGTAAACTTACGCTAAGCCCCAGGAGGCGTGTGTGTGTGTGTGTGTGTGTGTGTGTGTGTCCATAATGAGAAACGTTAGCACAGAGAGGAATTCTGAGATACGCGGACCACCGTGTCCGGGAGTCCCGCAGCAGATTGCAGATTGGTTCCCCTGTGTGGCAGATTGTAAATCATTACCTGTTTGTTTTGTAGGCTTTCCCACTTGGCCTTCCTCTTCTCGGCACTGCTGAGGGGCAGGGCTTTCCCCTTCTGGTTCAGATGCCGCGGAGTTAACAGGTTCAGCCTGCCAGCGGAAGAGAAAGAGAAAACATACAGCCGGTCAACATTAGGCCTGGAAAGGACTTCAGCCGTGAAATGCATTCTGCTGCTCCTCCTCCTCCTCCTCCTCCTCTTCCTCTTCCACCCTACCTTGAGGATGTATGGTCCACATCCAGAAGGGGCTGGTTGAGATTGGACAGGTCCAGGTTGTACTTGGTTTTGTAGTACTCTTCGAAGGTCTCGTATTCCGGCGATGGGAACTTACTGAGCGGAGTAAGGTCTGTGTAGACGTCCGCAACATAGAAGCGGTGAGGCTGGTCAAAATTGCGATACCTGGCGGAATGAATGCATCAGACATTTTATTTGGGTGAAAGAAGTTCGTTTCTATGCGTGATCACTCCTTATGGGAGTATTGTCAACTACGCGGAACGTCGACGCAATCTCCCTTTTTTTTTTACCTTGGAATGATGACCGCGTCCTGGTAATCCTCCAGTTTGAAGGTGAACGGGATCTGCTTTGTGTACTGGGTGTTCGGGATGCCTATACGTGCTTCAGATTTCTCAATGTCTTCCATGAACATGAAGTCCAAATCCAGAGAGTTGGAATCCTCAACTAGGAAAACAAAAGGAACACAGATTTCCGACAGCTGTCAGGCAGACCACAAACCCCCCCCCCCCCCCGGAAACACCCAGGGTAGAAAGGTGCATGCGGACACACACCTGAAGTGGCCAGGCATATTCAACACATTCAACACGCACTTTTTAAGTGAACCATGGCAGAAAAAGCCGCATGTCAGCCATATTTCCACTCTGGGACCTGATCCCAATGACCTCGGCCGTTGTTTGCTCGTCCAGCAGTCACGGGAGTATAGTAACCGTGATGCCTGGTCTCCAGTCATGTGTGGTCTGCTCCAGGGACCACTAGAACAGATGTGGTCCACCGAGGTGACCTCAGTGTTGCTACTACTGACCAGCTGAATTAAACATCTCAAGAGATGGATGTAGTCTCTGCAACGTTTCAAAACATGAATAAATTCTACACAGTCAGGATAATCACAATTTAACTCATGAAAATGTAACGGTGTTGGTCAAGACTGGACACAAGCCAATAGTTTGGGCTTGTTGGAGGTGGATCCACTACTAAAAGACTCAAGTGTTTTCAGATGTAATACTCCCTCTCCTTGCCCGACGAGTCTCATACAAGGCCTGATCTGTACAAGGTGGCACATTTCTAGGCTTGGGGGGAAATGCTACACTTCAGTGAGAGTGTGGAAAAGCGGGAATACATTTGTAAATTAGCATTTCAAACAGTCAAGGGCCTCCACTTCGTCTTTAAATGTTCCAGGCAGCGCATAAGAGAAACCCAAGGTCCCTCAGTACACTTTCCATTTCCAATTTCCATTTTCCACGCAGAAAACGTATAATTTGCTCTGTATCTATGCAGTGGTGCATAAATTAACATTCGATTTTTGAGCTCATGATGGTTATTAAACCATGACACTCGCTTTACAAAATGCATTAGGGTCATGGAATATCTGCAAACAAAGCATGATGACAAAACTATCCTGAGCTACAGGATGAAGGTGGGGACGTTACTGAGGCCTTACAGCAAAGCAGATCAGGATCAAAGAGAAAATATAAAATTGCCATACATTTTTTTTACTGAAGACACTGAGTAACACAACACGACTGATCATAAATGAGACAAAATGGCGTTGTATTAAAACGGCAGTCTACTAAAATGTGCTCTGCGTCCAAATTCTGCGAGACTCAAGCGAGCGAGCGAGACGCGTTGTGCAGACTGACCGACGTTGAGCGGCAGCACGCAGTAGGCGGCGTCGGCCTCCGTGGGCTTGAACTCCAGCGCTGGCTTCTCCAGCCGCAGGATGTGGGAGAAAACGTACTGGTGCAGGCGCGTGATCAGCTCCAGCTGCGACGCCGACAGCGTGAAGCCCGACCGCTGCAGCTCGATGGAGATGGTCACCTCGCCGGAGCGCGTGTACACCGGGAAGTGGGGGATCTGTGAGCCGAGCCCGGGGCGGACAGAAGAAAGAAATTAATTTGTGTTCAAAGACATTTTAAAACAGAGAGAGAAAGACAGACAGAGAGAAAGATCCGTTACCCGGGGGATGGGTTTGGCCGTTAGGATGCCGAAGCATCGGGTGGTGTCCTCTGGGGGGTAGAGCTTCCTCCGCCTGAAGTTGAGCTCGTCAGGAAGAGGGGTGGTGAGGACCATGCCGATCACGTACAGGTAGCAGGGCTGCTCAGGGACTGGGTAACTGTCCCGAAGACACTCCGGTATCTGTCATCACACCAACCAGTCAATGTCAGTCATCTGTCATTACTCGCTCAAAACATACATCAGAGATTTCTCTCACATCACATAACAATAAGGATCTCCTCTACAGAGAAACTGGTTGTGGTTGAGGTTTTACTCATGCATGGTACATGACCAGAGAGGACAGGAGGGGCCGAGTGGATTGAAGCCGAGAGGAGCAGAGGGGAGAGGAAATAAGACAGGAGAGGAGAGGAGTGAGGGGCAGAGTGGAATGAAAGCCAAAAGAAAAGAAGAGAGAAGGGGAGAGAATAGAGGCCAAGAGGAGGAGACTGGAGATGATGAGAAGGATGCTCACGGCTTTGGGGTAGCACTGCCTCCTCTTGGTTGATCCGGGCCTGCCAGGCACACTGGTCTCCTCCTCGTCATGCAGGTCCAGCTCCTCCTCGTACTTCACCGTCTCTTTGCCCACAGGCATCAGGTGGTCATCCAGCTCCCCTGAGCACACACACACACACACACACACACACACACACACACACACACACACACACACACACGCACGCACGATAAGCATTTACAGCTAATAAGACATTTACAGTCGACACATGATTAGTTCAGTGGTTCAGTTGCAATGGAAAAGCTTGATTTTACGTATCAGTGATGACCGTTTCGGCAACACACAAAAATAAATATGCTCCTCTCTCATGCCTCTGTAGTAGAGTTTCATTAAATAAATGGCCTTCCAGGCATCACAAAGGGGGAAAAAAAGAAAAGGTTTCTGTACAGTACATGGTATTCAGAGTCAGTTTTATTTCTAAAAATAAATAAATAAATCAAACAAGAAGTAAAATCAAAGGATCCTAAACACTACTAAAGGACTCCATGTAGTTCCCCAGAACAACACCATATCAAACACTAAATCCTGTCTTTGATCAGACCTTACCGACTTTGTGCAGCTTTTCACAACATTGGAGTGCAACTGCTTTCTCAGCGAGTCTCGCACAGTACATCACAGGCCCCTAAAAAGCAATACACACACACACTCAGTATGACGCACACTCCACTTGACTGCTTCTGCTCTGAAGTAAAGAACTCCCCTAAGGGAGTCAACTGGAGTTCACCAAGACTACATACATACAATAAAAGATGGTGTATGTTTTGCTTTTTGTTGTAAAAATGTTTATGGACTTAAAACTTTGAAGCAATCCTGAAAGTAAAAATGCCATTTTGCCAATACTCCTGTGCACTCTATACATTTGTATAATAGATTACGATCTATGCATTGATGAACAGAATGCGAGGGAATACTAAGAAAAATATATATTCAGAACAGAAACAACATATGTGCCCCTTTTTAAGGCTGAAGCAGGGATCTGAAGATATGGGCCCAGGTTGAAAGCATGCTCATGCCATCTCTAAGGCTGGAGCTGAGATCATATTAAAGGACACATTAGAGGCTGGGTAGGCCGCTCTGGACTCACCGTCACGGACTCCCTGAGTGGGGAATTGATGGGCAGGTAGAGGGTGGACTGGTATCGCCCGTCCCTCAGCTGTTTCGTCTTACACTTGGGGGCCAGATGGGTGAAGGGGTCACTGGGGAGCCTGGCACAGTATCTGCAAACACCACATCAGATGACTATGACAAAGTGGCCTCTGCGTCGCACATCTACCCATTCACGCACCGATGGCGGGGGTTACTATCTAAGGTGCCAAGCTGCACATCGGCAGTGGTTGGGGGTTCAGTGTCTTGTCAAGGACACTTCGACACTTGGTGAGGAGGAGTCAGGATCGAACTAGCAACCCAATTGCTAGGACAATCGCTGAAGGACTCCTCTACCTCCTAGACCACCATCGCCCCCGGAGTACTTGTACTAGGGTGGGGTGATTCATTACATTTTATTTTTCAATTATGAATTTTGGCTTCCAACGATTATAAAAACAAGATAATCGTGATAAAATGATTTACGTGCTGTATTCCGTTTCACAACGATTCTCTTGTTTTGTCTTGTGTTATAAATCAAGTGCACCCCTTTCCTTCACTGCGGAGCGCTTTCACCCCTCCCTAAAAACCCAAACTCCTTCACAGCCAGGCTGTGGCATATTTAGTTCAGCTCGAGCAAAGATGATGGAAAGAGAGCCTTAGGTCAATTTCAGCCACTGCTGAAATTTCACAGTTTATTATTCTTAACGAAACATACCGTTACATTTGTTAACAAGCTAAAGATATTATAGTTTAATGCTACAGGTCTAATTTACAGGGAAAATAACTCCAGCCAGAAGTTAAGTCATTGAGCACTGTACAAGACCAGCAGTGTAGTTGGAATTTGTAAACACTGAGGTTTTAATGTTGAGTCTAAACGGTTCTCATGTGTTAGTATGAAAGTATGAGGTATGAAATTTGGCGATATTTGATTTTTAAATATCATTACTTGTATGCATTGATAATACTAATAATAATAAAATGTGAAAAAAAAATCTACTTAATAATGGCACTGAGGGTCCTGCATTGCAGGCTCATATTCACACACTAAACTGCACCGCTGCTGAAAAAAATCTCTTAATCGAGCAGCCCTGACTTGTACTGTATGAAAGCAATCTATTCACCTTTAAGGCTGCAATGACTTAGACTTGACATGGTTACAACCAAATATTACACTGAAAAGGGACCATAGAACTGGGTATGCACCATAAGATGTTTGATTGTAGGTAATGTGGGTAAGTCTTTACAAATATATGCTGATGTGCTATGGCTATGTAAAGGATGGTTCTCTGAGGTCTATTAAATAGTTTAGCAGTACCTGTTGACATGTCCGATCGCTGTGTTGATTGTAACTCTTGGGCCTCCGTCTTCCGAGCGAAGGACGTAGGGGGGCAGAATGTTGTCGTCATCAGTTATAGGCTCCGCCTCAAACTCACTACAGTCAGCTGACTTTGAGCACTTGTTCCTAAGGATCTGGAAACAGGAAGCGGAATGCTAAAATGAACAAATCACTGAACCAATAGAAATCTCAAGAAATATAACCAAGCTGGTGGTAACCAATGTAAGCATCACGATGGTCAAACATCTCATAAGGTATGTTTACCTCAAAGTGTGTCCAACCTAACTGCAAGTCACTTTGTGCAAACTTATCAACAAATAGACTCTTGATTCTATTCTATCAGACACTTGACACTACCTTTTCTATAGCTTTGTAGGTTTTAAGATCCTCTTCGAAGGTTTTCGTCCGCTCACTGTCTGCTAGCATGATGTAGTTAGAGAGTGGAGCGCGTGCTCGGCCCTTGGACTGCACGTAGGACCGGTACTCGGTCGGCAGGTCAAAACGAACCACCAAATTGCACTTTGGGATATCGACGCCTTCCTCCACAATGCTGGTCGCGATGAGGAGGTTGGTCTCGTGTGCACGGAATTTACGGAGCACCTGGGAAACGAGGCAAACAAAACATTAAAGAGACAGATGATAACACACACTACGGAACTCCCCGTGTTACGTGCTGAGGAGAAACTGTGCCTCTTTGAAAATCTCCTAGTATTGGATGGTAAGGTACTGTCAGCCATATTGTATGGCATAGTAGTCAGCCATATTGGTAAGGTCCAGTAATGGATGGGGAGGCCCTCACCTCCTCCTGTTTCCTGAACTCCACCTCCATCTGTTTGTTGCGCGGCTGGTTCTTGCCGATGCTGTGGCCTGTGATGAAGTTGCTGCTGATGTAGGCCAGCTCAGGGTCCTGCTTCCCCGCCTCTTTGATTAGCCTGATTAAGGACATCCCAGATAAAATGTACAGCTGTATTAATTTATTCATGTTTAAGATACCATTTCAAAACGTGTGCTGAGAGTAGCAGTCTGATGAACATGGACATGCTGTATGGTTTGTCTTCACCTAGTGATACAATCGGATCTTGCGAAATGCATAAGCGGTAAGTGTATCAGATGAAGATGTAGGAATCTTATCTCAGTGGAATGGCGTGTTTATGAAGCAAATGTCTCCCCACCGGTTGAGCACCACAGCCGTGTAGCGCCTCTCCACGAAGATGATCCCACACAGGATGTTGGTGAAGGGCGAGGGGAAGTTGGCCTCGGGCTTCTCCTTCACCTCCACCTCCTCATCCTCGTCTTCGTCCTCCGAGTCACTCCAGGAGACGTAGTTGTCCTGGTTGCGGTTGTTGTACCACTCCACGCTCTCGAACTGCTGCCGCTCGAAGGGCTTGTACTCGTGCAGGATCTCCAGCAGCTTGATGACCTTGGGCGTGACGAAGCGAAGGTCGAGCGACGCCGGGGAAAAGTGCTCCTCGCACAGCGCGTGCACCTTGCGCAGGATGGTGTCGGTGAACAGCAGGAACTTGCGGCCGAGGTCCTCCTGCTCGTGCTTGATGTACTTCTGGAGTTCGCGCACCATAATGCCCGCCGCTTTGTCCGCGCACCAAGGGCCGAGCACCGCCAGCACCGCCCGGCAGTCGGTCAGCACCTGCACCAGAGGAGGAAACAACACGTCTGACCTGAGCCCACCCGCAAATGGACAGTTCTTCCTTTTATTTTGTTCCTGTCCGATTTAATTTTTTTACCACTTCCTTACAATCGTTTACTTTCTGTCTGTCACTTTCTTGCTCTAGAAAGAGAGGGGGAGGGAGGGAAACACATATGACCGGAGTCGTGTTTTTTTTTTTTTTTTTCTTTCTTTTTTCTTATCTTCCGGTTTTTTATTTTCGTTTTTTTTTTTATATTCTATATATCCAACTCTTCTTCATAATCTTGTTCTTTCTATCCATCTGTCTATCTATTTGCCAGTCTCTCTCCTCTAGCAAGCCAAGAAGTGCTCCAGTGCTGACCTGTTTGGAGATGAAGGTTGGGTCCCGGTCCTCTCGCTGTGCAGGCAGGTTGCAGTCATTGAGGAAATGCAGAGCCTCATCCAACTCAGTCAGGAGACGCTCAGAGAGACCGCTTTTATCCACGAACGGCCCGCAGTCCAGAACCACCTCACGGGGCTGACTAGCATATCTGACAAACACACGACAAAAGAATTCTTACTAGACAAAATGTCTTAATACATTTACCTTTACATTAAATACATTTCATTTCTCTCCACATATGGAGTTGAAAAAAAATGTAAAGTTCCTGGGAAATGAACAATAGTTCATCCTAGGGAGGAGCTGAGGTGCAAGCATCTCGTACAGGAACCATGCTTCTCACTAATTTCCTGTCTCTCTTCACACTCTCCAATCTAAATAAAGGCTTTGAAAAAGCCCACAAACTCAACCCTAAACTTCACCTAAAAAAAAATTCTCCAGCAGAAAAGAGCCTTATAATAACGTTATACCGTACCGGTCCAAGACAACCAGGTCTGTGGCAGTTTCGGCACTGCTCTTTAAGATCCTCTCGAGGTTCAGGATCTTCTGCTCCAGTTCACTGGGGTCACACTTCCCATTTAGGATGGAGGCAGTCAGCCCCAGGATCCGCGGACAGCACGGAAAGGCATCACAAACCTGACAGCATCCAAGGAAGATAATACAAAAAGAAAAAACATTTAAAAGTCACAAATCTCGCTTTCTCCGAGTGAAACTCCAGAGACACTGAGCAATCCTCCACTCCATGGTATGAGCGCTACCTGGCAATAAACCAAATTGCTCTCAATAAAAATCTAATCATTTTCTCCACTGGGCAGATGTGAGCACTTAAACAGGCCAAGTACTGTTATCCTTCTCTCGACATAGATGAGAATGCAAATGAGTCCACATACCGCATGCAAATAGGTTCATAAATATCCCCTTCTCTGACCCCCACACTCAAACAGAACAAGGAGACGACCCTACAGATTTAATTTCAAGCACTAAAGAGGCCTCCATGTTCATTCAAACAGATGACGTCTCTCTTTCTCATGGAGACATGATGGCGGGTAAATGAGACAGTCGTACAATGAGAGGCTGTGGTGTTCCTGAGGCAACTGGAAGGCGAGGACTATAATTTTACCCTCATTATCTCTCTGTAGGGATGGTCCGTGATTGCTAGGTGGCACTCATCAAATACCACCAGGTTGATTTTGGACAGTGGCAACACTTCGGCCTTGAGCGCGTGGAGAAAGATGTGGCAAGGCATAACGAGCACCTGCGGAAGGGAAGAAATTACCCCAGAGATGAGAGCAGATCAGGGGGCCGGCACCCGGCCGATTACAGGATGACATTTCACAGGGCCGCATTCAATCCCCTTGTAATTCAAACGACACAGTGGAAAATTCATGAACATTTGAAAAGGATTCCTGAAATTGGTTGTGAAATCAATTAAAAAAAGTAAAAAATGTTTTTTTTATAAACGTTGCACTCTGTAATCGCACCTGATTTTCGATAATTTCTCGGCTCCATCTCTCCGTTGTCCAGGACGTACTGTCCTCAGTGTACTCCCCGACGCGGAGATCCGAATGGGTCCGGACAGTAGCTGCTTGCTGAACCACAGACGATGCTTAACAATGGCCACACAAACACAAAACAGATGTCAGTATTCAGAGGAAAACCATCGTACTGCTAAACAGAGTTAACATGCATTGTATAACTTTAATATTATGTATTATTAGTTATTTTAATGAATCATTGTTTAAGGACTTGGTCTTGGACATCTGAAACAATTTCCACCTTTGGAGTGCAATTACAAAAGTGATCACCACAGTTGAAGTGAGGATGGGCCCCAATGGGCCACCTAACACTGTTAACTCCGTTAAGTCCGTGTGCATACCTGCATTGACCAGAAAAACGGTCCTCTTGCCATTCTCATGGTAGTCTCCCCGAATCTGGTGGGAGAGCTCTTTTGTAAGGAGTACTGCAATAAAGGTCTTCCCTGAGCCAGTATTTAAGCAGACAATAGTATTGTGTTCAAGAGCTGCTTCAAGAAGTTCAACCTGTTGGGGACAAAATCAAGTTCAACAAAAGATCCATGTGTTATGGATTTATAATTTGTTACGGATAATCAATTTATGAATTGATACATTTTGCTAAAACAAAACGCTGAAGTCAAGGTTTAAACCAATACATGAAACAGGCATGGCTGTGCGTTCATGTTGGACTACTCTTTGGCACAGTAATGAAAAAAGCCATTTGGAGCACTTCCTGGTTCTTGGCCACTTGCCTGATATTTCCTTGGTGTATAAATGTTGTCATGAATAGCTTCCTGTTGCCATGGGAGACCAAAGAAGGGTCCCATGGGGGAGGATGCGGGGGTCACCAGCTGTAATCCAGCCATGCCTACAGGGAGGAAGGGGGGGGGGATTCAAGAGCAGGACAGCCTCCAGTTGTCCAGTGTTTATCTCATTGCATCCTGCTGCTCCAAAGCTTACTGCAGAGACCAGACAAACACAAACACACACACACACACACACACACACACACAGACAGGTGTTAACTACTTCCATACATAGCCATTGCCAACAATAAGGCCAGAGACGCATCATGAGCTCAAATTAAGCTGCGTTCTGATAGCCCTTGCATGCACTCCAGACAGTCAGTTTAGGGTTTCAACCCCCCCTGTGAAAACATATGAACTCACAGTACTATAGGGGGATGGAAGCCTATTAAATATCATTAACATTTATCATGTAATGTTGGGTCACACACTAGTAATTCCATCTCTGTAGCACCAAGACAACAGTAAAAACAATCAAGAATCTGAAACCAAACAGGTTAAATCCAATAAACCCCATTGACTGAGCAACAGATTTGCTCCTTCAACACATTACTGTGATTTGTCTTATCTATCAATGCCAAAAACACAACTGAACTGTTGGTCCTCCATGTTAGACCAAAAGACAGAGTTTTGTGTTGAGCTTATTAGGTAGTTTTGAGTTGTGTATTGAGCTTACTAACCCTAAGGGGTACTCACAGTTTGGGTCTCAGTCTCGGACACTGCAGCATGAGCAGGATGCATTAATCCTTGGCTTCATTATCAGTCCTGTGCCATCAGTGCCTGTGATTGGCCCACATCACTCTTCTGAAGGAGCTGCGCAGAGACAAAACAACAAGGCACAAGTGTGTGGGTGTGTGTTTGTGTGTGTTTGTTCAGAGATACTCTTACAAACCAAGGCCCATTTCAGGTGGATCTATTACATCTACCATTCATCGACCTGTAGCACAATACAACAAAGCAAGAATGGATTTCATATACTGCCAGTCTATGAGGCCAGACATTTTAAGACCCCATATATCTACTCATGTGCAAAATAAGATGAGGGCTGACAGGGTCGTGACACAAACAATATCCTCTCAACTCTTATGTCTTAGGCTGCGTCATACTATAACAATGCCTGGAAAATAACCTTCTGCTGGACTTGAGCTATCAACCAACAGATCATAAACACCATGTCTACCATATGTTCTCGTATGTTATAATCTTGTAAGGCCTGTATGGGGGATGATCAATACCGCAGACTAATAACGATTGAAAGGTAGTAACTAGTTAGCATCTATTATAAACATTACTTTTACAAAATAACCTGACTAGCACCCTGACTAGCTTCTAATGAGAAATTAAATGCCACTATAATACAATGTGGCCATGCAGTCCAACAGTGCCACAAAACACAGTCTCCTGTCTGGGTCCCTTCGCACGCAAGGAGAGTAAGGCCCTCCTGTATATTCAATGTGTGCAGAATCCATGTAGGTGCATGAAACCAAAAACCAGTCCATGCTATAACCTTTCTCTGACAGCAGCTAGATACAGCAGCTTTCAACAGCAATGGCCCAGACATGCATACTGTTCAGGCACACAACATAGCCATGGGAGCCTATCCATCATTCTGGTGCTTCCAATGCACCGTCACCATAAACTAAACGACCATAATGGTGTATTTAAAAGCAGGCTGGGCAGTTGACCACTTATGGGGGGGATTTGATAAATACCTTTCAAGCAGTGGATGGTCAGTCACTGTCTGGTGTGCTGATTCGTCTTGATTCACTACAAGAAGGAGAGGAGAGACAGACAGACAGACAGAGAAGAAAAAGAGAATTTTAAGTGAGAATGTGGACTGGCTTTTGGCATGGGGGGCTGGTTGGATACTGAATGACAACCGGCTTGTCAACGCATTTTTTAGCCACACCAAATCAAGACCACACGATCCCCTTCACCCCGAAACACACACGCACGCACACACCGCTCCCCACAGCTGCAACCAATCATAGCCGTCATTTCAGCTCAAGTAACACATGGCTTCATTTTTATTGAGCGATCGGTGAGCACATTTGCTGCTGGTTAAGAATTTGCTTTCCAAATCAATGCAAGGGAACATAAATCTAGGATTTGACTGCGCATAATATTTACTTGCAGATTTAAACAAATGCCAAGTTGCCCACCGTGGTCCCATCTCAAACAATGTGCACGTCTAAGGCCCTCCCTCCTTTTCAGTGCTGCGCTCTCTACATTGTTGTGTTCTCTCTTAAAACAGCCGCAGCTTGCTAATGAAGTCGACCGAGAGACTGGCCACTTCTAAGAACGGCTAGTTAATTAGTTTGGGCTGATGTGAATCTTCTTAATGCCCCTTAGAAAAAAACCTGAACCCACAAATCAATATAGAATAGAAGAGGCAATCAAACACACACACAGAATCACACACAGGCATGCATACACACAGACAGACATACAAGTGTGTGTGTGTTTATTACCTCTCCCAGCTGAATCCCCTTGCAAACACAAGCGCCCTGAGCTGCAGGCACCTTGTATAATGAGTCTAGTGCAGCGTCACAGACAGACTGCATACCGCAGACCCAGTCAAGGCCTACAACAAAGCAGCACGCTTGACCTACATCACCATGCCGATGCCTGGGCAGGCTAAGACAACATGAGGGGACCCAAGTCAACAGACACCTCTACTATTCCACTGCAGCCCAACAATAAGCAAGGTCAGACCAGATAACACCGGCATCGTCGGCCCAGTTATGATGACCAACAGTCACAGGGTAACTCCAAGGGCAAGTTTCAGGCTAGGGAGATCATTGAGATCTTTATCAAGAGCAATTCTATGTAGCTTTGCGGTAATAGTGATAAGCTTAAGCAAACACAATAAGTCCTGTGATATCTCAGATTCCAATAATGAGCTAGCCTACTATGTGCGCACAACTTCAAAGCCTGTTCCTGTTTAGGCTTACTGGGATGACTGTCCCTCACACAGAATGTAGCCTAGGGATCTTCCCGTTCATGTACAAATATTTTTTATCAGAAAGTGTGGGAGTGCAATCACTCTCTGCAACAGATTAAATATAGTCTCCCCCAAAGCTTATATCTGACAATACAAAAAAAAAAATGATCTGGACCTGGCAAAAATTATTAAGAACGTTTTCTTTTGGTCTTTTTTTTCTCTGGATTTTTCTCTCTGCAGTCCAGTATGACTTTCCTCTGAAATAATGCTGCGATACTGAGGTGAAAATAGAGATGGTTATTCCAGCTACAAATTCATATGTGATGCTGAGATGCACAAATCAAGAGGTCTCCTAAGTACAAACAGATTTCCGAAGCCCTCTGTAATCACCAGTGCAATCAACTGACATCTTAAAAACTTGGGTTTCAGTCAAACCAGTCACATGAACCGACCCTACGGCGGCCCTCCATGTCATCTAACGGTGACCTAGAAAAGGAAGGCGAGGCTTACTTACACGCACTCATAAATCTACATCAACTATTCACTCTCGCTTTCATTACCGTCACTTAGGGTTTGAGAGAAATGACAAAATCGGTTTATGTGTACGGAGAACATTTGCCGAGCACATGTGCCGTTCTGGCCTGGGCCCCAAAACATGAGTAGAATGAAAGGTGCTTGTTTAAATTGGCTTTCGGACTCAGCATATGAAATTCTACAAGCAAAGACTTTCATGTTGAGTGTGAGAGGGCAAATGGAGGCAACATAATCTTAATGCAACAGATCTACCGGGGCATTTCATCTGACAATGCTGAAAACATTAAGCGGTCTGCACTTCAACCCATTCAATATTATTTTTCACTGTTGGTAAGAACACATCCCACAATAATGCAACAATGACACAATAGCAAATGAATAGGCTAACTGTCTTAATGATTACCAAACACTCTGGAACGATAAAAAAAAACATGCTTAGCTAAAATGTTGCTTATATGACGGAAATCTCGTACCTCAAAAATGTTTAGGTTGATGATTTTCGTCAACATAGGTAAGTTAGGATACGGTTAGTTGCACACAACAAACAGGGCACCTGACTGCAGATAACAGAGGTAGATCGAATCCACAGAGATCGTTTACCAACTTAAGTATGTACAACGGGCTGAATGAATTTCCATCACATTTTCCCTAAATGCATGACAAAGAAAAAGAAATGAACGCTAAGGAATCACCACTTAACGTTATACAACACATTCCGATGGCCTTCTACTAAATTAATTGATGGATTAACTTGAACATATGCAATACTCAGAGAGCTATCCAAGGTATTACTTTGGTTTTCAGTAGATTTTCTCTATCCCACTGGTGTGATGTGCACTGCCACATCAATGACCAACTTAGCTACCAGGCTAACTTGAACGACGAATTTCTGAAATAGGGGAAGATACTCACAATTTACGTTAGCTGCCACATTAGGTAGCGCCCAAAGTGAGATTTTCCTTAATATAACAGGACACAGTTGATCACTACTCCTTAAATTACGTTTCTTTAACGTTTCTATTTAGTTGGATTTTAGGGAAACCTCCTAGTTAGCCTACACTCCAGGCGACTGAATTTCACACTTACTAGGCCTCAATGCGACCTTGGCATTGACTGCCGCTCAACGGGTTCGACACAGAAGCCTCAAGTACAGCTAGCTAGCATAATTAGCCAGCTAATGCTATTGCTAGCCACTTAGACAAATATTACTGACGACCAGATGGTTTGCTAGCAAGCCACAGGTCACCCGTTACTTCTGCTCATTTCTGATATTAGAATGAACAGCTCCCTTGCTATCAACATAAATTGATCATATTACAGAAGAGTTCAATGACCTGATACTTGTAACCGATCCAACTCTATGGAACTAACTTTGCTAGCTAAGTGTATTATGGGTGAGGCTGTCAAGATAACTTGCATGCTTAGCATAAGCTAAAACATCAGAAGTGCACATATCTCCATGCGTCGAGATGCAGGCATGACGGTAGGCAGTCAAACAACCGTAGCCAGTGAAGACATGATGTAGCGTATCTATCGAACACAATAAGCCACTACCTAACAACCTGTATGCACGTTCTGCTTTCGAGCCTTCTTTAATATATTGCGCAATCTGAAAAAAATTAAACATCTACCTCTAAAGCTACTTTTCGCTTGCTAACGTCGGCAAATTAGTTTGCAAAACGGCGATAGCAGCAAGCAATCGTTAGCTAGCTGGTTGGCCAGTTAATTGATTATCTTGAGGGTGCGACAAGACGCGGTTTTCGACAAGCTTGAATCACAGTGATCGCTAAGAGGCAATACGTGGTAATCGTGCATCCGTCCAACATCCTCACCTAATACAATGTCTTTATTTGGCCGTCCTGAATTAAAATGTTCTTGTTATCTCGCTAGAAACCGTTTTCTCCATTCCCTCCTGCTGTTGTCAGACTCCAATAGCTCATTCGAAGCTAACAGCAACTACGGTGAAGAAGACTTTCACATCCGTGTACCTGTTTCATGAAGCTCCAATATAAAAGCCATAGTACCCACTCGCAATGGTTTGTTATGATGTGGAAACAGCAATTGAACAAAGCATTTATTAGGTACAATTTCTTAACACAGTTCTCTTTTACAATAATAATGCATAAACACTTCAAAAGTGATTTCAAATTAATTGTGATAGTGCGTAAATCACAGAGATACATGTATGGCTATTTGTCCCAGTAGGCTACCTTGTACTCTATGCAGAGCGAGTGCAACCTAATTTAGTTTTAGGTTTTTTTTTTCTTCAGAAAAATTATTTTGAGTGATTAATAAATGCCAATAAAAGACAAATCATCGCATCTTAGAAAGGGCTAAGTGACAATCTTTTCTGTCACCAAATTTTTACAAGAAAATTACTTGGGAAAATCATCAAATCCATTTTCAGAGGTTTCATTTGAACAGGTAAGACACACTGCCTTACCTGTTGGTGATGTAACCTCTACCCTACCTTCTGCTATTGTTAATTGCTTGTGGCCTTTATTTTGACAAGTGTTACCTTTCATTTGCCTCTATTTCCCAGTTAGTTGTTGCTGACGATTTCCTTGTCGAGCAGTATTTCATACAGCATATGAGTTTCCTCTTTTCTTATTTTGGCCTATCTGATTCTGCTGCAACCTCTATTCTGAAAAGAGTGAAGGGTATAAGGTTTCTGTCGTTTGGTTAACACGTGCAGAAATACATTTGGTCTGTTTGCTATTGTTTGATACTTTTAAACTGCACTGTTGTCATTAAGTTAGAGTAACTTAACTATAACGTTTAGAAATGATGAAAACAATCAGACCAGATGTAACCAGAGATGATGAAACAACAAATCGATTTGCATAAATATTTGTGCGCATAGGACAATTCAAAAATATTTTCAAATTTTAGAGAGAACCATAAGCAAATATTAACTGTACATGTAGAGTTAACTAACGGATAGTTTGTGCGAACACTTCAGACGAAATGTGTCCACCAGATGGCAGTAGCTGCAATGTTAAGGGAGGAGCAATGGTTGTGAGATATGGTTGTGACTGTTGGAATTGCTGAGAGATTGACGGAGACCTGTCAACGATTTGGGGATCCAGCTGACGTCAACAGAAAGAGGTCACGCTCAAGACAGTTATTCTCTCTGTCACATTGCTAAGTACTATGATTAATCTGAGTTATATCATGTCCCATAACATACCATGTAATATATGGCCTCAACCTGCAACAGTAGAGTGTAGGATGGCACTTGTAAAAGAAAGCACGCTATGGATAGAGGGCAAAGCATTTCATTTATTGCACTTGGCAGGTGCTTTTGATACATCATTATCAAGTTTGATACAAAAGCAAAATGCAGTTTTAGGATTGCGTTTAAATCTGTCTCAGACACTCCATTTGAATGATCACATTCTATTCCCTTCTCACGCACACACACACACACACACACACACACACAGACACACACAGACACATGCACGCACACACGCTTACTGACCCACAAAGACTGCAATATGCCTCAAGATATGCCTCAAGGTATGTATAAGCAAAACTGTGAAGGCTGTTTTGTATAAGCAATTTATTAAAACAGTTATGTTCATGTCAATATTGTGTCCGGTTTCTGTATACCCCATGTTGAAAAAAATGATGTATTAGTCATGGTATTCTGTGCTTGTCTGTGTAATTATCTCCTTTCGTGAGAGTGTGAAAGATGCATTTTATCACATTCGAACTGTAAGAAAAAAAAAATAAACAGCAAGTGAGGATGTACTTCAGATAAACTAGAGGTAAACATATAATTTTCTTTATTTTGTGAAGCAAATCTCTCTCTCTCTCTCTCTCTTTTCCCTTAGGCTTCCAAATGTCCAAGCACAGCTGAGTCACATTCATCTCCCAGACTTCTGCAGCACAGAAAAATCACTGCTCGTGTTAATCACTACTCAATGACTTAAAAACATTCCTGCTATGCTCAACTTCAACAAAAACATGGCTAGCATTTCTGATATTAGATTCTGATTATAATTCGTGATCACTATAATTTTTACCTATCTAAATCTTCATCTTTGGCAGTTTGTGTTTTGTGATTAAAAAGTGCAACTGACACTAGCCTTCCTCCTGCAATGCTGAGACCTACCGATACACTTCATAGGAGTAAGTCCCACGAGTCAGCTTGCCTAGAGGAAGTTGTGCATTACGTATAACATATCTATAATTCTGTAAAAATCAAATCTTTCACTTGTATAACTGAATACTGCATGCATAAATTATACAATTCTTCATGGGTGGGCACTACTTCATCGATAGTCTTTTATAACAGTATTTACAAATTATCTTAAGTGAATCAAATGTACCTCTTTATAACACACACACTCCAAACAGAACAAAAAAGCCAAGACTACAGTGGCACAGATATTTTCGTTACAAATAATCTTCATCAATATAGGATGTATAAGGGTCCAAAAAAATTCTCAAATGTTTATCTTAAAGTAATAAAAAAAAAAAAACGTTTAGTTCACTCGACTATATTTGCAGAGCTGTAAAATGCCCCAACTCCCTTCAATGTCATGTGACCAAAGTACATAGGCCTGTATTATGTTCATTCTTCAATGTTGAGGAGGAGTTGAGGAAGAGTCCGGAAGTCTATTTGAGGCAGGACGAAGAGGCAGTAAACGATGAGCCACAGAATGAGCAGCAGGCAGACCTCCTCCAGTGTGAGATCCACAGGCCTCTCGCCCTTTGCTGCTCCGCTCTCTCTCCTGTGAAAGGAACAGGTGGGGTATTAATGAATCACCACTGCAAAACGCCTCCTCACTTCTACAAGGACACAAACATTCCAGCTGGAAAGGTGAGCACTGCAGGTTTGTTTTTGGTGTGTGTGTGTGTGTGACGCATACTTTAGTGGAAACTGGTGAAACTGACATATCTTCCTGAATTACACCCTTATGAGACATCACCGGATCAGGCTGCCATAGCAACAAAAACAAACAACCTTGCCACAGAACAGAGATAGCGAGAGACTAACAGAGAAAGATAAAAAAAAAAAAAAAATTGAATACTCATACACAGTCTATTTACACACATTCGTTTGGCGATACTGAAGGTCCGCTGAATCATGATCATTTTAGTTTAGAAGTCCACTGCTCACTCACTAAGAGTGGTATGGACATGTGTAAGACTGCTGCTAAGACCGGGTGACTGCGACAGAATGACATCAGCAGCGGAGGCAGGAAGAAAGCCTGGTGCTGGGAGAAGCGTGTATCCAGACAGGAGGAGCCAGTGCTCCACGTTGCCATCAGGTCTGTACTCCCTCAAGGACTGCCAACTCCAGACTCAGCCAGCCCAGTTTTTAGAGCCATGGCAACAGGACTGGTGCAGACTCTGAAGCTGCTCTGAGAGATTACATTACGTTCATTCTGAATACTAACATAAACACTTTTCACAGAGATTTAGCAAAAAGGTTTCTGGAACTTTCCTAAATGCTGTAATCAGCTACTTAAACTCCTCTCCTGCTCTTTATAAACTAATCAGGAATTTTTGTTTCACAAGGGGCCTGGTTTTGATCAATCGCAAGTGACTTACGATTCGGTGAAATAACACATTTTCAATTAAACAACAGATATACCTAATGTGAAGGCTGCTTCTGTCAGATGGGCGAGGCTCACTGGTCTTCTTATTTCCATTCTGAAGACACAAAAGAGAATACGGGTCATATGAGAGACAAATATATATATAGACAAACTGCTTAATCAACATGCAAAACTAGATCACCTCTAAGATGGATGACTCTGATGTGCAACCAACCTGAGCCTCTTTCGGCTGAGCTGAGGCCCTCAGATACGGGGCAGTGAAGGGCTGATTCGAATCTCCAGTAGCATCGTCCCTGTTTAAACCAAATGAGAGTGTTTTCTTAATAAAGCCATTTTGCCTAATCGTCGTTAACTGAACATATCTAAACTCATCCACTGCAGCGGCGAACAAATCCTGTCCAGATATAGTAACAATGTAAATATGAACTTACAGGAAATCATATTTGGCAGAGGCAGAGGCCTCTGGTAACATTATACAATGCATACAGTGTACGTTATGCTGTAATGTATTAAGTTACAGGTTTTGACAGAGTAGGAAATGACCTCTTTCCAACTGCCGACCAACGGCGGGTATCAACATCTCTAACAGCAACCTCAGCTCAGTACATTTAAGGCAATTTTAGCGAGCAGTCGTCTGCCTGCAGCTGAGGTCATGGCCTGCGAGAAACTCCACTTTCCCCCTGTGGCGTCTCGTGTGTTTCGGGCCGCCCCGGCGCCGAGCACTGGGCCCGCGAGCACTGGGCCGGCTAAGAATAGCGGGCCTACCTCAGAGGCGTTGTGTTTTCTCTGGCGCCGGTCCACTCTTCATCGCTCTTAATGAGCTCACCCGGGCCGCCTGGATCAGCATCAGCAGCTCGCCGGTCCACCTCGGCGAGCCCCTCGATCGGCTTTGGGTGGCACTGTTCCTGGGGTTCAGGGGGCCCCTCTGACGCCTGTTCACACATGGGGGAGGGGTCAGGGTTAGGGTTAAGGGTTGGTTATTTTAGGGGGGTATTGAGGTGGGGGTGTGGTTGAGAAGAGAGTAGTAATGAGTGTATGAGTCATACATTACAGTCACACACAGTGCAAACACTCTGGACCCTGGGCAGGAAGCCAGTGCTGTGGTATCTCCCACCATAACTCTTATGTCTATGCAGACCATGCAATCTGTCCACGTCTCTCAGGTTCTATGGCTTACCACCATTAGAAAAAGCCTTTTTGGCTCAGAAATGTCTGATGAGTTTATTGTTCATCAGTCTCATCAACAGTGTTTTTATACTGTGAAGAACACGTTTTGTTCTTGGACTTTTTGTTCTGTTCATTTGGAAACAGCTTTTTGTAGAACCCTGGGAAGCGTTTTTTGTTTTGCTTTCATAAGTGTGCACAGGAAGAGGAATGAGTAAAGATTAGTTTGGGGTTTAAAGCTCAGGGTAGAGTTCCATACAGGAGAGAGATTAAAGCCATGCTTTCTCTCTGTCGTCCCTTAATGGGTTTCGCTCTGATGATTGTTTCATTATTCGGGGTTGTGTTCTTGCTGCTCATTAAGGGAGCTGTGCTAACTGGAAAAGCAGTGATCTAGTTTCACAGTGTGAATGACATCTAAAGGAATTTACTGCTCTAAATATCCTCATGCATCCTCCACCGCCACCCCAACACCGCCATTAATCATTAATCATGGGTGAAAATTTGTGTCAGGACGTTCAGCACCAAACAACCCCGATGTCTGATCCTCTCCACAGGCCAAACAAAGCCCACAGGCACAGTATTATCACGAGGGCTAGGGAGAGGCTACAGATAAATACAATTAAGCCATTTCATGTAATTTCCTCAGTTTAACTGCGCTAAAAAAGGGAACATCCCGTCCCGCATGCCGATCACTGATAAAGTAAGTGCTGCTTGAATCACAATGTGCATGAATGGAAGCTGTGCTTGTGGGTGCAGAAGTAATTTGTATGTGTGTGTGTGTGTGTGTGTGTGTGTGTGTGTGTGTGTGTGTGTGTGTGTGTGTGTGTGTGTGTGTGTGAGTTATACCATATTTTGAAGTAGTGTTCCACCAGGCTGTGCTGGTTTCTGGACGTGGTCTCGGCCTGTGTTTTCATCCTCACTTTCGCTGCCGTCGGTGTCGGGTCCTGGCAGCCTCTCCTGCACTGGTGCCGGCTGCAACGGTGCCATGCTAAGCGACAGCCGCAGCTCCTGCGGCATGCTCCCGCAATCCTCTGCTCCGCCTGAGCCAATCGGGTCACGGCCCCCGCCGGCCTCAGCCTGGCCGCGAGGGTCGGCGTTGGGCTCCACGAAGGCTTCGATGACCTCGGAGATGGGGACGTCGTAATGCGGGTAGTACACCAGATCCAGGGGGATCACGGACACAGGTGCCCGCTCTGCCTCCTCAGCCTCGTCTTCATTCTCTTCCTCCAGCTGTGAGCCTTCTGCAGTGGGCACGCTGTCACTCTGAGTCTCCTGGGAGACCGAATCTTCTTCCGACTGACTCTCTGCACCAACTGGTTCATGTCTGAGTTCACTCTCAGTCCCTGTTTGCCTTTCCAAAGATAGGCTCTCAGTTCCTTCATTCAGTGGGTTTTCTGGGGTACATTCTGTGCCATTCACCACTTCCTCTGACTTGCTCTGCGTTTGACCTGCTGGATAATCTGACCTACTTCCTGTATCCTCGTGTTGACTTGCAGTCTGGCTGGCTGTTCTGGTTAAGTCTTCTTCAGGTTTGCTCTCTGCGCAACTCGGCTGACCTTCAGGCGAACATTCTGGGGCACTTTCCTTTTTCTCAAGTTCAGTGGTTGTCTCACGTGATTCAGGTTCCAACTCACTAGGTCCTTTATTGTTCTCATTCACACTGGCCTGACTGTTCTCCCCGCTGCAGGGGTTATGACCCCACAACAGACCAGACTCCTCTTTATGGCAGTTCACCTCAGCTGAGCCGTTAACATCCACCTTGTCCATCATCTCAAACTTCAAGTCCACCCCACTGCTCATCTCTGGGTTCCTGTTACTGGTCGCCTGTGCTTCGCCGTGACCAATTCTCCCTGTGTCCCCATCACTGATTTCTTCTATGTCCCCATGACTGGTTTCCTCCACTATCCCATCAGCCATTTCTCCAGCATCTTTATCGCCATCCTCTTGGTGCAAAACTTTCCCTGAAGCTGCAGGAACTTCAGAGACTTTAGGACTCTGGGGATCACGTAGGCCTGTCCTGTCCTCCTCCTCCAAGTTCTCCTGATGTTTCACATCACTCTCCTCTGGCTTCACACCTCCCTTCGGCGTCTCTGCCTCCAGCGCGTGGGCTGGCTGCTCAGAGACATCGCCGTCGCATGAGTCACTGTCTTCCGCCGACTCCACGTCGACATTCTCAGCGTAGTGGATGTCCTCCTGCTGAGCCTCTCGTGTGTCTGTGAGCGGTGTGTCCTTGGAGCAGATATCACTTTCCCTCTCTGAGAGCAGAACGCTGTTACCTGAAACAGAACAGCCAGGCCCGACAGCAGGCTCGTCCGCAGCAGTAATGCGATCGGTAACTTGATCGGGCTCTCTTGTTATTTCAAGAGCAGCCGTTTGATCAGCGCTGGAGGATTGCAGATGGTCTGCAAACTCCGCAGTCTTATCTGAATGTCCAGACTGCTCTTTTGACTTGTCTTCCTCTTCAACTCCTTGTTGGTTGGAGGACACGGAAGTCACGGAGGGCCGGTGCTGGAGGTCGGTTTCACCAAGCGGCAGCGGACTTTCTCTTCCCTCGGGAAAGTACCCAGACTCACAGCCTCCATCGCATACATCAGCAGGTGAAGGCTTAACAGTCTCATTCTGGAGCTTTTCCTCTGAACCCATGTCAGATGTGTTTGCAACTCCACCTAGCTCGGGCACTTGATCTTGGGCACTTAAGGTGTGCTGGGGGGCCTCCTCCTTCTCAGAAGGCGTTTTGGCCTGTAAACTGTCAAGAGAGCAGATGGAGAAGTTCCCCTCATCTATGAAGAGCTCAGAGTCCATGCCATCATCTAATGGCTTCTCTATTTCTAAAGGCAGGCCCTTGTCTGACGCTTGTGATTTCTCGCATGTGACGGGTTCCTTCCCATCGCAGGCTAGACTGGTCTCGTTCAGTGAGCCGTCGCTGTAGCTTTCTGGAAGTTTCTCCAGGGGTTCGCCCTCGCTCTGCATCTCACTCCAGGAGTCTGGCGAGCTGATCACTGAGTCCACGTAAGACGGCTGTGGGGAGCTGGAGCAGGAGGTTGAGGCAGACACGGAGCAGGACGTGTCTTTGGTCAGGTCCAGTGAGGGAGTTGAGACACGGTTATCTGCTGGACTGGGGCTGGACTCAGCAGGGCTGGGGCTGGACTCGGCAGGGCTGGAGCTGGACTCCTCGCTGGCCTTGGAGGAGGGTGGTGGCGCCACCTGCTGCACGGAGGACCCATCCGACACAGAGGAGATGAAGATCTTTGGGGGCTGTTTGACCCAGTCCCGCTTCACCACGTATGACGTCTCTCGCGTCCTCTTCACACCGTTGAGGGTCATTGAGTCGTTCAGACGTGCACTCACCTTTGTCGTGCTTCTGTCAATGCGATTTGACACATCATCCTGAAAAAATCACCCACAGAAACAAAACAGACCTTAAATAAATATTGATAGAACATATCACTGCCGTTGACAGGAAATACAAATAGGTTCCAGTGAAATGAAAAATCTCACCTCATCAATGCCAGGGAAGTGCTCAAGGAACTGGGCCAGATAGGTCATTATCACCTGATCGTCTGGTGGGGTTATAGTCACATCTGTGAGGGAAAATTCATCACAGTTATATTTATTATTTATTTATATGATGCATTATAACCTTCAGGCTCCCAAAGAGAATATAACAGTTAAATTATTATGTCTTGTAAATGCATGGTTTATTTTAGGTACCAGTAATGAATAGGTTTTAATTATAAAATGTGTTATTACACAAATATAACAGTGAATATTATAAATCATTTTGAGCCTGAAATTCCTTGTGACCTTCAGGTTCCAGTAGTCGCGGGATGCCCAGACTATAGTGTGCCGTCCTGAAGGCCTCCTCCAGGTTCTCCCTGGCCGTCCTCAGCAGCGCTCGCCTCATGTCCACCAGGCTGGGGTCGATGGACTTGATGACGGCCAGGAAAGCCAGGCCGCTCGTCCAGCTCTTCCCAAAGTCAGCCACAGCAACTCCGAATCTGACAGATAAGACAGTTAGCAGTCAGCGCCAGACGGACTGCGGTGTAAACACTACACAAAGGCCAATTTCCTGTTTGCGAATGACAGACTGTGTCTGTTACTGGTTGGAAGTCATATGAGGATGTTGACCTCTGAATATTGCGTAACCAGATTTACACAACATGTGGAGATTGTTATTTTCAGTCCCATCTGTCGGAGTTTTATTCATGATATGGATGTTTTTTCATTCGTCTAGTTACTGTGTGGTGTTCTACACCTTTAAACAAACATTCAGCAACCAGAGCAGACGGTGTGGCGAGGGACAAAAATGAAGAGGCTTCTCACCTCCTCGTTCTCCTCTGCACCCATTGGAGAAGTGTCTTGATGGCTTTGCCGTGGTCCCTGATGGCCACCGAGCACCGTCTCTCCTCGGAGGGGGTGCTGGAGTGGGACGTGTCCGAGTCAGAGCTGGTGGGGATGGACGAGAGGCTGGAGGAGGAGGGGAACTGGTTCTTGATGTTCCCTGTGAGCTCTTTAATCTGGGTAGGCATAAAGGGGAATGTGCATTATGTAAGATAAACCTGGGACTGGCACCGCAAAATGCAACTCTGCAGAGAACCGTGTGGAAATGTGCTGAGTTAAGGGGGATATCGGGGAAATGAGGGGAACATAAGAGGCAGATTGACAAAGAGTTTGAGTCCAGCTCCAGTAGCCGTGAAAGGACATAGGAGGGAGTACATTGCCCTTGAACAGAATATCCATTTAGCTTTTTTTAAGTCTTTTTATTAGAGTTTTATTAGCTTTATCTTCAGCAAATACACCACAATGTACCACTCCCGTCTGCCCTATATTTTCCCCACAGTGTGATGACGATACAGAGATGACACTAGTCACATTTCACGGCATTTCTCCTCCTTACCTGGAAGAAGAGGATAATGTTCCATATGAGGCCCAGAACAATAGAGGAGTTGCCATCGGCAACATCAGCAGCATCGATACTGACAAGTTTCACCTGGGCATCAGATAAAACACACCAAACGTTAGAAAGGATTATTCACACAGGCAGTGGGTTTCAGCAGACGGCCATGAACGTGTGAGCTCCATGCCACTGATTCTTACATTTCTTTCCTCCAGAAATGTCAAGACCTTGGCGATGTTATTCAGCCTGAAGATACGATGGGAGGATGGCTTGAATCCATGAAGCTGAAACAGATTAAAGATCATTACTTCATTCAAGCTGACCTGATGTATTTTAGTATATTCATACCTCAGTTTATTCAACTCAAACTTCAATTTGTCAATTTTCATTGACTAAAACTTTCAGAAAAATTTATTGAATTTAAAACTTCACTTCTTCATGAATCTTCACACAAAGTTCTCGACTTAATTTGTGTTGACTTAAACTTTGTTACATCATTCATAACTCAAAATGAAACTAAAATGTACATCCACAGACATGAAACTGAGGAAGATTTTCCGCTAGGGTCAGGGACACTTCAGAAGAATCTCACCAGTTTAAACCCCGACAATACTCAAAATGAAACTAAAATGTACACGAACAGACACGAAACTGAGAGAGACTTTAGACTAAGGGAGATGTTCACCTGACACTAGAGTCAGGTGATAAGACACTTTGAAGAATCTCACCAGTTTACACCCCGACAGTACTCAAAATGAAATTAAAATGTACACGAACAGACATGAAACAGAGAGAGACTTTAGACTAAGGGAGATGTTCACCTGACGCTAGGGTCAGGTGATGTGACACTTTAGAAGAATCTCACCAGTTTACATCCCGACAGTTCCTCCAGCAAGGCCATCAGGATCCGGCCATCTTGGATGTCCCGAAACAGGTCATTCACCTCCATTGGAGGGTTACACTGTGACCACAGGCAGAAAACAGAATCTCTTTATGACCATACGACCCCACTGACACCTACACACATCCAGCTTTTGCTATTTTTACAACATTACTTATTTCCCTGAAACAGCCTAGAGTTTCACAATACAAATAATCAATTCTTATTGTAAAAGGAAAAGATAGACAGATAGTGTCGGTCATGAATGCTGGCTAGGAGGCTAGACGTCACATTTTCCAACTGAGAGGAGACAAACGTGTAATTGTTAATTAGTGGGTCGCAGTTTTGATGAGATGCCAAACACTGTGTAATGGAATAGAGGGCCTTTGTGTGGCAAGACAAAGGATTTATCACTTTTTGTTTTCACTCAGTACTCAATGGCCCTTAGACTTGTGGTGTTATCATCTGCAAGCTGTCTGAAACACTAGACCTGCACCACCCATAACCTGCTAGGAAACTCCAATGAGTGTGTCTGCGTGTGTGTGTGTGTGTGTGTGAATGTATGTGTGTGTGTGGGTGTGTGTGTGTGTGTGTGAGTCTGTGTGTGTCTGTGTGTGTCTGTGTGTGTGTGTGCATGTGTGTGTGTGTGTCTCTGTGCAAGCGCATTTGGGCATGCAAACTTATGTAAACAAAAGCACAAAAAAACACCATCCACCTACGGCAGTATGAGAGTGCGTGAAAGAGAGAGCGAGAGAAAGCATCCATCACAATGCCCATTTCCTTTCCTCTCTTGATGCATGTTTTATGGCACACGTTGACAATTCCTCTAAGACATGAATAATGTATGAAGGGGGTGTTCATTTCCTGCTGGCAGTCTGGACAGCAAATAGATGACTGAGAAATTTACTGAGATAGAAAACACCTCCTCTACCGTCCTCTGGAACAGAACTATTACGGCAGCGTTGGCAGAGGATGCAGCCTTCAGCACTGGTTAGTGTAGCCGGCAGGAGACGTCAGCTTGATGATCATAACTTACCTTCTCTAGATGCAAATTGATCCACCTGGTGAAGGTTCTCTTCTGCACCATTTCTCTTTCCACTGCAAAACAGAGAAGCCCGGCATTGGAACATCAACAGCCAAACCCATGAATAATACATGACTTACTACTAATACAGTGCAATTTAAACCAACACCATCAGCCTCGTTCCTCCCCATCCCAGTAATCCCA
This sequence comes from Clupea harengus, assembly GCF_900700415.2. Lineage (NCBI taxonomy): Eukaryota > Metazoa > Chordata > Actinopteri > Clupeiformes > Clupeidae > Clupea > Clupea harengus. The sequence goes on from NC_045165.1 coordinate 19,623,941, forward strand.
CTTAGCCCAAGGTCCCTGCATCTCTGCTCATGTAAACACAGCATGGCTACAGCAGGGAGACGCACACAGAGACATGATTAAAACAAGCTTTGAATGGCTGGACCACGCTGACTGGAGGCCTGTTTCCATACGCCGCTGTTTCATCGCTACCCAAGGGCCGCTTTGTAGTTACTTCACTGTTTCAAGTTCGGCAGAATCTAGAGAGATCCTGATGAATCGACCGGTTTAGAACCGCTATGACTAATGCCATGGTTCTCCATAGAGCGGTTCTGCAAAGAAGACTGAAGACTGTTAGAAATCTGCCTTTGTACCATCTGATGAAGAATTCTTTGGCTAGTTGTATAGCCATGTACAAAGACTATTTTAACCAAATGTTCTTGCCTTCCCAAGGAAAAAAAGGTCTGTGCAGAAGATAAAAACCTACACTTTTTTTCTCTCTGAAAGTGTAGAAATTAGTGCTGTCAGTTTAACGCGTTATTAATGGCGTTAACGCAAACCCATTTTAACGCCGTTCATTTTTTTATCGCGAGATTAACGCGATTTCTTTTTTTTATTAATTTTTTTTTATTTTATTTTTTTAGATTAACGTTCTTTTTGGCCTCGCAAACTGTGTAGTAGGCTAACGTTACGGTTTGAGTGAATGATGAGCGCGATACGGCAAAATTGATGATAAAAAGCTTCTGAATGGAAAGTTTACTTTTAAAAGTTGTGTTGTGCAAAAGCAGCGAGCTTCACTGTTGTCTGAAAATGTCAACAGGCAGCTGGCTGAAATCAAAGAAGTAGTAGGCTTCCTTTTATTGGTAACCTAACTGTTACGGTTCATTGTTTCTGAAATAAGAGGCCTGACTGCTATGTTCCCAGCAAACTTGAAAAAAAGAAAATATTAAGCCATGGTTTAACTGCACTATAGGCTGAGTCCTTGTTTACCTGAAATGTGCACTTTATAATTTTATTTTGTACCGCCCTGTTTGGCAATGTTGGTTTTCAATAAAATAAAACATTTGCTTAAAGCAAGCCAATCCACTTTTCCATGTTGATAAGGGCATTAAAATAAAAATAAAATGATGGAAAAAATGAATAAATGAAGGGACATTTAAAATAGATACAAATTTGCGATTAATCGCGATTCATTTTGAGTTAACTATGACAAAAATGCGATTAATTGCGATTAAATATTTTAATCGTTTGACAGCACTAGTAGAAATATAAAAGCCTAAACCTCCAAATTCAAAAAAACTAAATCAACAGACAGCAATTGATGAAGAGATCTTAAATATTTCAGAACAAGCAGCACCAGACTAGTTAGTGGTCAGTCTAGCTTCATCTTGCTATCTCACAAATGCCGGTCATTTGTATTAGAGACGTGATTCATGTTTAGACAACCTAGTGATGAAAGGTCTTCTCATGTCCACATGAAACACAAAACCTTCCATCTGCTCAAACAACATCTCAAGCAAAACGTCTTTCATTCCACACTTCGCCCGAGATTAGTAATCTGTCCGCTATACACAGATACTGGCTGTGCAAGTGATGGAACACGTCTAACATGAGAAAGGATGACGTTTCACCACAATAACACCCATCTGATAAGACGATCCGGCGTGAATAACAAACACGTGAAAACAGTTTTCTTTGGCTCGGCTGCGCACAGACGGCTGAGGCTGGGGTCATCAGAGCGCAGTAAGAGAGGTGCACCACAGAGAGGAGAGGACAGAGGTGTGGACCACAGCCTGTGCAATAATACATGAAGTAAGGGCTGACTCTGGAACAGCTGGACTCTACACCACCTTATGTGTGCAGGGCAGAGGTTGCAAGAGTATAAAGGGTGTGTGTGCGCAAGTCTGTGTGTGTGTGTGTGTGTGTGTGTGTGTGTGTGTGTGTGTGCGTGTGCGTGTGCGTGTGCATGTGCGTGTATGTGCGTATGTGCGTGTGCGAGTGCGAGTGTAAGTGTAAGTGTAAGTGTAAGTGTAAGTGTAAGTGTAAGTGTGTGTGTGTGTGTGTCTGTGTGTGTGTATGTGTGTGTGCATGTGTGAATAAGCCCGAGTCTGTGTTTGCCTTTGGAACCTTCATTTGGAAAAAGGCATGTGGCCCAGAGAGGAGGAGGAAGGAGGAGAGCCAAAATGATTCCCTGGAGAAGGTCTCTGATTATACGAGCTGCTAGTCCCCACTGCCTTCACACAATGAGCAACAATGCTGGCATTAAATGGAGATAGTAATAGTGACATGACTCTGACTGCATCCTCTGACTGCGACTGCAAGAGGCTGAGGAAGCGTCTCCACCATTAATTATTCATCTCTGAAAAGACCAAACGCCGCCATTTTCTGGAATCAATAAGTGGAGTTGTTACATGATGGAATAATGACCTAATGAACAAGGAGTAAGTCTAAGCCCACACACACACACACACACAGACACACACACACACACACACACACACACACACACACACACACACACTACATCATGAAGGCACAAAGGGGTACATTCACAAGGAGAGACAAACCAACTGGCCAAGGGACCCAAGTGGGACTGAATCGGTTATAAAACTTTATATATTTCCAAGCAAACTGAACTTTCCACACATTCCTCCAGTATAAGGTTCTGGCTTTCGCAAACAATCATCAGTACTCAGAAAGGAGCATTGTGCATGTGCTGTGCATTTGGAATGACAATACCAATAGCATTTAACTATATTGTACTTTCAGTGGATATGTGTTGTTTATCTCTCTCTCTCTCCCTCTCTTTATACAGTGTGTGTGTGTGTGTGTGTGTGTGTGTGTGTGTGTGTGTGTGTGTGTGTGTGTGTGTGTGTGTGTGTGTGTGTGTGTGTGTGTGTGTGTGTGACAGACACACATGAGCAGTGGTGTTACCCTCTGTTATCAGTGCATACTCCTACCCTGTCACAGAGCAGAATTTACGAAGTGCAGATGAGAAACGCTATCAGAGGGAAGTGGCCATTGATCGCCTCGTTCTTCTTAGGGACTCGGTCGAGCATAATAAAGCACACACCATAAAGATTATTATCATGATCACTCTCTCATTCACCCTCTTCCACAACACAACAGCAGCTCTTTCAAGTAGAGGAGCATCTGGATTTTGCCTCAGCCCCGCCGGTCTCATAGTAATCCAGGTCTGGCTAACCAGGAGGGGCCCTTTCTCCAGCTCCGCACAGCCCCCGTCGCCCTCGTAAAGGACACAGAGACAGACAGTGGGTGATAGGCAGCATGGCCACAGCTGAGATCTGCCGTGCTTTTAACCGACCGCCGGTGCCGAGCGGAGGGAGAAGAACAGGGAGGGTGGAATGGCCCGGTTTGATGACCCCATTCATCAGGGTGCCTGTTTGGGTCTGTTTGCGATGTTTTTTTCTCCCTCTCTCTCTCTCTCTCTCTTCTGCTTCATGGTTTTGCTGAGGTCAATTGTTTCTTTGTTTTTTTACAGTAAGATGCTTTTGTTGTTGTTTTGTTTCATGATGCAGGCATGCGAGACAGGCATCCTGTAAATAACAGATGAAAACCTCACAGACCGGGGTCACCTGGGGTCACGCTCAGAGACGTGCTATCAGCAGTTAACACAGCGGTTGGCTGGCTGACCGGCTTTAATTATGGCAGCGTTTTTTGCCAAAAGAAACTCCACTTTCCTGCATCACTGCTGTCCGTCGAATGTGTTTTGATTGCACGAACAGCAGGTTTGAGCGTTGAGGCGATTCAGAATGAAAGGACTCAGCTCTTCATAGTTTTGAGTTCCTCCCCCCATTCACATAAATCCTGACCCTTTTTTTCCTCTGCGTGTGTGTTTGTGTGTGTGTGTGTGTGTGTGTGTGTGTGTGTGTGAGAGAGAAAGAGAGAGAGTGTGGGTGTCCATGTCTGTGTGTGAGTCCATGTATGTGTGGATGTGGATGTGTGTGTGTGCGTGTGTGTGTGTGTGTGTGTGTGAGAGAGAGAAAGAGTGTGTGGTGTGCATGTCTGTGTGTGAGTCCATGTATGTGTGGATATACTGTGTGTGTGTGTGTGTGTGTGTGTCTGTGTGTGTGTGTGTGTGTGTGTGTGTGTGTATGCGTTTCTCCTGTTCCTGCCTGGAGGGGCTGTTTCTTCACAACGTGTCACCCAGACTCTTTTTTTCCCCTCTTTCACATTCTGCAGTGAAGTCTCTGTGGTGTGCTGCAGGTTTGACTTTCTGCTGCATTTCTCATCTGAGAATAAGGGCAGTATGTATACACGAGATACACGAAAGCATTTCACATCTGAGAATAAAGGCAGCATGTATAGACGAGAGACAGGAAAGCAGTTCTCATCTGAGAATAAAGGCAGCATGTATAGACTAGATACATGAACTCTCCTGCCATCACCCTGCAGGTTTCATTACATTACTTTGTGATGCAACTCTTCAAAATATGACTCAAGGACTGCCTCAACCGAATGTGCTTGTGTGATACCAACATAAAGGAAACCAGAGATAGTGCATGCTATACTCCTTAAGTCAATACACACGGTTTACAGACCTGATAAGAATCGATGTGAATCTTTTGAATAACCCTACACTAGGTTACCTCATGCAAAACTCAGTGGGATAAAAAAGGCAGACCACAAGATCATATCTCAGATCGTGTCTCTGCTTGGATACAAATCGGTTCACTCCGGTATCAAACAATCCAGACAGACCTCAGGACACCGTGCGGGGTGGCTGAGAAAGACACTCGCATTGTTGTGTGTACACGTTACGACGTGTGTGCTTCGCATGCGCGCATGTGTACACGTCCGCTGCTGTTGTGTTTATATTCCTGACAAACACGGCAGGACTTTGCGCGCCGCGGTCACGTGAGCTTCATTTGCTTGACATGCAAAGAATGGTTGCGCCAGCTGGGACCATCCATAGGGCACAGGCAAATAAATCATCCATTCAGGCGTTTGTCATCTCAGATGACACTCTCTCACGAGTCACACAGAAAGAGGGGAAGCCGAGGAGCCTTGCACAAACATAATTAACATTCTTGGAGAGACGATTAGCTGCCAGAGGAGTTTTCATGAGATGGGAGTTTCATTGTTGCAATATTCCTGGGTCAGCCATGTGTAAATCGACATGATCTGTATGCTTCCAAATATGGAATTAATAATTTTGCAAGGAAATACATTAATTAACATGGTGTAGACCTGTAAAAGGTAATCCACTGACATGCTCATATCAGCCACTGATGTACACACACACACACAAACACACACACAGAGAAATGAAAAGATGGGACACAATGCTCAAGCAGAAATCTCAAATGAACAACATCGTCGCCATTCTGCACCTTACTTCTAGTTGTTTTCAATCCGCACATGTGCAATCTGCGTGACTATTGAATCAATTCATCTCTTTTTGCCCACAGTGTGTTTCCACTCAGCTCCATCCCCAGGCAACAGGAGTTCCTTCCCCGCTCGCTCCATGCCAATTAAGAGACAGCCAGGGCAGCCACTAGCTCTGGATCTGCCAGCTCCTCCAGATGTCCTGCCACCTCCTACGCAACTCCACTAACTCAGAGGTAAAAGGGCAGAATCACTTTCATAGCCGGCAGAGAGAGAGAGAGAGAGAGAGAGAGAGAGAGAGAGAGAGGGAAGAGCCGAGAAAGAAGGAAAGATGGAGCCACACATATTTTGATAACATGTTTCAGAGTGTGGGCTCTGAAAAAAGCCTGTGATTTAGGAGTTCTTTCAAAATACTTAGTGTTCTGGCAGTGTGCAGAATTTTTTCAGGTTAAACAACTCAGTTGTACAGTTCTTTCAGGTGGAAGCACAGACAGAGCCCCATGCATAGGTCTGAGATGAAACAGTGTGTCGTTGTTGGTGAGGATAGTTGTTTTGCTGTGCGCTATGTTGTCTGTGCATGGCCATGTGCAAATGGTCAGTCAGCGATCTGTGGGGCCTTGAAGCTTGAAGCACAGATCAATAATGTTTAAGGGGATTTTTGTTCGTTTCCTTGATGATTGTCCATTGCATGGCAATTGATTAACCAGTGGGTCAACTGGTATTCACTTGCCATGGTTGCCGTAGTAACTGCCCAAATTACAATACCATGTGCATGCCCCAACAAAGGGTAACTCTACAAAAGGGTCCTTGAACAGTTGAGCAGTCTTTTGTCAATTACAGCTTTTCCAAATATCTGAAGAAAAAAAACCTCCTCATGCAGAACCACATGGCCTGCTTAGAAAGTACATTGTGCCCTGTGAAATCAGTGGGCTCCTATCTGAAAAAAGGAAATAAGCCTTTTGATTATGCGCACTGTTATCAAACCAGCTAAACCTTACTACACGGATCTCCTATAACTCAACTGCCATACTTGCGGATCTAAAATGCACTTCATATCAATTCAAAGCTATTTGATTCCAATCCCATGTATATTCTAGGGGACTGAAAAAGCCGGTCTGCCTTTCCACATATCTGTGGTGCCTCAGGCCAAGAGCCTCACCAGGCCTCCTGTCAAACACACCAAAAATATCAACCGAAGGCTTGATTTTTGTGAAGTCTTGCATAATATCCTACGCATTTCAAGTCTGCTCTTAATTTTAATGTATTGATCTTTTTTTGTGTGTTTTACCCTATTAGTGCTTTTATTTGCTTAACTTGATCTGGATCTGGATCTATGAACAGGATCTTATATGGGGAAAAAATCTAGACTTTAACATTTGTAGTGATCCCGACTAGGAGATCATACCATGAATCTCACAAAGACAGATGTATTAAGGGCTCCTGGATGGCCATGTGACGCAATCAATGAATTCCAGGTGGCCAATCAAACGTGAGAGAGCACAAGCACGCTCCTGAAGATTGGTCTTCCACCTGTGGGTGTAGTCTATCAGCAACAGGTTGTCATTGCAATCTATTACCCAGAGTCTCCAGAAGTGCCCTGTTACAACAAACAGACAAGGTCAATGGTGTAGTGCAAACTGATGAATGCAAATGTGTGAGACAGTAATGACGGCCTCCAGGCCAATTCCTCCATTTCCCAACTCCATTTCCTCCCGTGCGCCACATCAATATCAACCAGAGATGGGTCTCTTGCCCCAGGGCTCCTCCTCGGCCTCAGAGTTTATCCTTGAGATGGATTTCATCCGGTCTTGCCAGTGCGTTACACTCTCAGGTGTGTATGTGACGAGAATAAGAAACAAAGTCTCGTCATCTGGGTTATGCTTCAACTGTACGTGACCTAAAATGCAGCTATTGTCTATCGATTAACAATGGTGACATTCTTCCCATACTTAATACCACAGTTGACCTATTTCCTTCTAAACTAAATGCTGTTGAATCTGTATCTGTGTCTGTCTGTGAAGAAATCTCCATTACGTATTGGTCATATTTACGTGCCTACAGTCCACGAGAGAGTAGTATATAGCGTGGTAGTAACACTGACTGAATACTGTATCTACTGAGGTCTAAGGAATTTGTCTCCTTGTTCATTAGGCTCCTTGCACAAACACAAATCTGTACTTGATTAACACACACAAACACTCAAACACGCTCAGGGGGGTCAAATCAACAATAAATTACAAAAGACTATGATGTCACTGGGAGAATGAGTTATTGCCACAGAGGTTGTGATTGTTTAATCACTAGCAGCAACAGGCTGTTCTGTTCTCGATACGTGATATCACTAGAACCGACCTTACTTTGGATCGCGGGGTACTTAAAAGGTTCCTCTTTAACATTCCAAAATCATGACCGCCATGTTCACATCTCGGCAGGCCTATGCAAAAATCATCATCTGCGATGCACTTCCGTGAAAATGCCACTGAACTTTCACAGCTTTAGCCAAGAATTGCATCACCCATTATTAGCTCTTCTTCCCTACACACAGCTAGTGCGCATTTGTATCATTTGTAATTCACACCCTAGCCAATCCAAAACCCGCCGCCAGATTACATCAACACTAGGTATATGACAAAGGAAGGAATGCACAGTCAGTGTTAGAGGTCTTCATCAGGTGCTTCACACTGAGAATCACACGGGAATTAGGGAATTTGAACACAGGATTCACAGGCCAGCCAGACAAAAGAGAGACCCTCTCTCTCTCTCACACACACACACAACACACACACACACACACAAGAATGACTATTTATAAAACTCAGCCCAGAAAGTCTCTGCTGTACTGAGGCAAGGAGAGCTTTACCATATTCAGCCATGCTTATGGTCCGGACCGTTCAACTGCTTCCTTCGCCAACCAGCAGAAACACCTGCAACTAATAAAACAGGATTCTTCGTTTTGATGCTGAGATCAAAAACAAAAGAATTACCTCATCGCCCCGCACCTCATGTTCCCTGATACAGGTTCATAAGCCAGTGCGCAAGTTTAATACACATCATCATGTTCAACGTTTTCCAATAAAGTGTGTGTTTTACAGTATTTGTACATATATATTTCATCTAACAGTAACTTTCCAAACATCTTCAAGATGTTTCCTCTGTAACCGTAGAGACTCTGGGGGCATTCCTATTGGACACTGGCTCAACATTAAGAAGAAAGGAATAGGGGCCTAGTTAAAGGACTGGATTTTCATCCATAAAAGCACAGCACTTTTGTCATCATGACAGGATAGAGGTGTTTTATCATAATTATGGGTTACATTATACAGCTGTCAATGCTACATTAAATCACAGGTAGGAGACAATCCAACTATTCCAGTAATTACCTACTTTCAGAATTGCCTGTAATTAGTTAACGGTACATATGAATCCCTACTCATTCCCTCTATATCGAATCTGACCACTGCCCTATGTATAGACACATTAATGCTCTGGTTTACTGTGACAGTCACGGTAATACATAACTTGTTTGTAGGAATCATGGGGTATCAAGCATATGAATGTAATTAAGTATCTATGTCTATATACTGTGTGTATAGAGTCTAAAGTCACCCATCCATAGGTGATGAATGATCACAAGTATTATACAATATACATATACAACAGACAATGCTGCAACTTGCCTTTCATATACTGCAACAGTTAACACATCATGAATCATCAGCAATCTACCATATAAAAGTGTGCTACTGTATCTTTTGAGCCTCGTCATCCATCCATAGGTTCTGTGATCATGTCAATGATCGTGTGATTTCATGCGTGGCCGATTTCATACATGGTCGTCAGACATGAGTGAAGATGCTGCAGGTGGCTACTGCAGCCTGCCGGTGTGTGTATGTGTACGTGTGTATGTGTGTGCGTGTGTGTGTGTGTGTGTATGCGTGTTGTGGGTGTGTGGAAGGTGAGAGCGGGGCTAGCGTCTAACACGCGGTTAGCATGGCTTATATAAGAGCCCCACCGCAGCGTAGGGGGACTCCTCTCCTGCACACAGCTCCACAGCTGCATATTCATTAACCCAAGCACTCGTTAGAGCAGGCAGCCACTCATGTGTGCTGTGGAGACAGAGAGAAAGGGAGAGCGGGATAGACAGAGGGAGAGAGAGATAGAGAGAGGGGGAGAGAGAGAGACGCGGAAAGAGAAAGAGAGAGTGAAACAGAGAGATAGAGAGGGTGAGAGAGAGAGAGAAAGAAGAGTGAGAGAGGAGGAGAAAGAGACAGAGAGGGGAAGAGACAGAGAGAGCCTGGGCTAAATATAGGAGACGCTACACCTACAGTATGCTCTCCTTTTCTCAGAGCCAGTAGAACTCTGAAGGACAGGCTCTAATGTTCTAGAGTCTGGAGGAGTTCTGTGGCTGCTAAGGAGAGTGGAGAGAGAGGAGAGCACTGGAGTGGAAGGAGATTAGCCCAGGCTTTTAGAGCATGTCTGCTGGAGAGGATGACAAGAGGGGAGACGGATCATCTGGTCCCCCTTACACCCACACAGGTATATCTTTACGAAACACCCTGGATAGGATTATGTAATACATGGTGTTCCCTGCATTGAGGAGTCAGGGGATTCCCCGCTGGATTGTCTTTGGGTTAGAAGCATCAGAAATGAGTGTAATTCAGAATTACAAGTGGAGCATATGGATCAGGTTTAACCAGTGCCAGTTGTGTCACTCACAAATTTCTTATGCAAACCTCCTAACTAACATTCTGATCTGTGGAACAGAAAATTGATGATTCCTAACTGTTCTCCACAAAAATGTTTCCAGACTACATCGCAAACAAAACTGAGAAGAGATATGTTCCAACTGAGTCAAGCTTGCAAATATCCCCCCACAAGACAACATCATCATCAACAACAACAACAACAACAACGACTTTGAATCTTTCCGAACACTGTGGATGGTGGACGAGGCGAGAACAAGATTACCTAGAGCTCAGTGTGGCCCAAAGTGATCTCACAATGCTTAAATAAACACAGGGGGACGTCGGGGAGGGAATCACAGAGGAGGCCTGGGCCCAGAGCCGCCAGCAGAAAAGTGAACATCTGATCTGGGTTACTCGTCTTGCCTGAGGACTGTAGCCATCACCCGTCACACTATAAAAGAGGACCCAACAAAATGCAGCCCCCCCCCCCCCCCCCTCGACTTAGCCGTACCCCCCCTCTCGATTTAGCAGAAAACCCTCCCATTACCTCCTGCCCTAATAAACACTTAAAGCTGAGGCCAGACAGCAGAAAGCGCCGTATCCCAGCTGCCTCCCCCAAAGCTGTCTCTGCTTCCCTAATATGATCAAGTGCATTCAGATCATTTAGCTTTGAGTGTGTGAGTGTGTGTCTGTGTCCTATGTGTGTGTGCGTGTGTGTGTGTGTGTGTGTTTGTGAGAGAGAGAGTTTGTGTGTGTGTGTGTGTGTGTGTGTGTGTACACATGTGTCCGTCAGTGTGTGTGTAGAGCAGCTTCTCAGTCATCACACTGAATGAAAATGTCTCGCCTCATAGCCCCGTGCCCATTTTCTCCGAAATCTGGAGTCAAGTGCACCAAAGTCTCTCTCTCTCTCTCTCTCTCTCTCTCTTTCTCTCTTTCTCTCTCTCTCCCACTCTGTCTCTCTCTCTGTGCTTTCACTGAACTTTCTGACATAGTATGTTGGCACCATTTCAACACTTCAGAATACTTGAGCAGATGTTTAGGACTTTGAGGTAAATACTGCCATGCTAGCACTTTCTAAGTCTGCTCTCGCAGGCTCCAGAGGTGCTGGGTTTGTGTTTAAGGTTATCCATTACAGATAAGGGCCTGCAAAATGTCACACTTTAGCACTTTCTAAAATACACAGTTTACAGGTCATCCTAAGAGTCTGGAAAGTAGTTCCGGGACTTCCTTTCACACCTCCATAAGGGGGGGGAACCCAGTTCCCTTGTATAACACAAGTGCAGCCAGACATGATTGTGTTATTTAATAACATACAATGGAACTGAAAGTATCCACATTATTATGAAAGCGGACAAATTATGCTTCCATCAGTACTTCTCAAAGGGTGCCAAGCACACTAAAAAGCTGCCTCTGCCAACTGGTGAATCTCCGTATTTCCTATCAGGAGGCTCCTGAGTGCTCCTCTCCACTCCCCACCCACCAACACTGAGAGAAATAGCGAGAGAGAGAGAAAGAGAGAGAGTGAGAGAGAGGTTTGAATTCCAATTAGCTGTGGGTCTCTCCAGAGCCCTATAGTATGTGTGGGAACACTCTGTTGGGCTGAAATACCAGCACTCTAATGTAGAGGGCATCACTCCTACTCTGAAGTGATTGTGTTATGTAATCTGCTCGGGGCATTGTTTTCTGCAGTGTTTAATCTTTCTGGCCCCCTTCCTCGTCACAGAGAAGGCAAAGCCCACATTCCCAGGTGTCAATTAGTACAGACACCCCTATCTTAGCCACTGTGCAGCCATGTCAAGACTCCACCACTCACATAAGAGAGGGGAGTTGAATGCCCAAATATTATGGCACAGTGCAATGGTTTCAGAATGTGTGTGCAGGAATGTCTGCATTGATGATGTCTCACTGGGCTTTTTAGACAGATTTTCTTCAATATTGACTTAAATATTAGTGTATTCTGGTGTGAAAGTGAAAGGGATTATCACAAATCCTCAGATCAAGAAGGACAGCAGCAGCTACAACATCAGCAAACACACTGAAAATATGAAGCCCTCGACCTTAACGCATGCACGAAATGCTCCGGTGACTAAATTCGGGACAACAATGGTCTGCCCACTCTCATTAAAATAAAAAAAATTACACACACTTGAACTAAGGTTTGTATGAAGACAACCAAAGCAACACGGTATAGGATAGAACAAAACATTGTTGCTCTCCACTCTCTCTCGAAAAGTTCTACTTAATTCGCTTGCGTTCAAAAAAAGTAACCCTCTACCGGCTGCCTGCACTTGATTACTACAATTTCAGTATGGTGAAGAGGAATGCATCACACACTGTCCACACAGAGCCAACAAGATTTGATTCGGCACGTTTAGGTTACTTAACACTATTGTATGTATGGTGCTGTAGCCTATATCCCATAGCCTTCATGTCTGCCAGGGTTTCCTATAGGGTGAGGCTGGACGTTGTAGGTGAAAAACAAACAGGGAGATCCGACTCGTATCCTGGGAGAATAGGATGGTAGTGCCGGCACAGCATGTCCGCAGACCCGGCGTGTAGTCAACATTACTTCATAAATGAAAACCGCGGCTACATTTGTAACCAACGTCGGAAGTTCTAACAGCAAGGCACGGTCATTTCAACCAAGAGGTGCTGGAATTAGCATAGAAATAGCGTAGTTTGGGGGAAGGTAACGCGATTCCCTTTCATTTCACATGGCCAGTTTTCCGTCCACCTACCTTGAAGATTCTGCACACGAATGTCGCTGATCTGCCCGATAAATTCCTCCCTCTCGAACCAATCTTCCCACTCGTGTCCAGCCATTTGGACCCTTGAGAAAGTAACTTGTTTTCAACACTGTGTGCCGAGAATCTAGTGGGGCTAGAGGCGAGTAGAGGCGTAGAGAGCTTCTACCGAACGTAACCCGTGGCGGGAGCCATGGATGCTATTGAAAGGAATGAATCTAGACGGACGCTATCCAAAGTGCTGCTTTCAGCTTCAGCATTGTTATCGTGAAGTTAGTTTCCCCGTGACGTAAGTGGCACCAGGACGGCGCAGTGGAGGGGTTAGCTGGCATGGAGAGACTGGAAGGAAATGTAAATGAATAGCACCTGGTTAATATTGTGAGGATACTTTGTACACGCCCACCACCCTCTTACAGTAAGAACTGGGCAGTTCCTCCCAGATGAGGACAGACGCCGATGCAGAGGCACCACATCACTGCTACAGACGATTTCCTATATGCTGGCCGCGGTGCAGGCAGACCCCAATGCCCATGTCATGTTTATGTGTAAACTGGGTGAATCCGTTAGTATAGTCAGTGTAATGGCATTTGTCGCAGATAGATTCATTTAACAATGCTACACAGTCAATGAATAGGCAGGTAGGATACGCATATCTAACCGGACCTCGACTGTGTGTTTTTTGCTGCCTGTAATAAGACCTGAGAGAGTGCACTCTCCGATAATCCTTTGCTGGTTTTGTGTTTTTGCTTGCATTGCTGCAGCTCATGTATAATTGATGCGTATTCTCATGTGGCTCTATTATGTCTCTTAAATAACTACTATGAGAAATCAAACTTTTAAATGCATGCTCTGCATATGCGACATTACAACGGCAATATAGCACTCCGGAATGGGTGGAATTTAATATATGGAGTTTGTATTCATTGCTATTAAACAGTTGTGTACGTTTACAACGGTGCTATTATAAGCTTTTTTCTCTTTGCTGCAATGATGTGCCTATCCATCGTTGCTACAGGTGATTTGGGAAACATTATTATACCTGAAAGACAATGAATTCACAGATGTTAATTAATCACGAAATTAATGGGCTACTGTAAAGGATTGTGTTATTGGGGTCACTCAATCTTTCACCCTCTCTCCAGTAATTGCTCTCCTGTTCCATTTAGGCACTTTGCACTCAGGTAATAAATCGGTGTATCTGTGGACTCTCTTTTAACTTTGGATGGTAAGTCAAAGGCAATCATATCATTTATAAGAGTGGATTGCTCTGAGTAGAACGAATATGACCCTTGTCATGTTGAAGCTGCAGCAGGTGATATCTGTTTCGGAACACTTCAAACAGTTTGCATTTACATTTAGAAACCAGTTTGTTGAACATTGCTGGAATCTTACCAGACACAATTCCAACACCTTCTGAGTGTACCGGCTAATCAGAGTGTTTCGCAGAGACAGGTCCCTGTCTACCAGTTATTGTGTATGTACAGCACACAATGAATTCCTGCTGGGTCTAAGCTAGGAAGAAGCTAGCAACTAATACTGCCTTCAGTCACTTTAACCTTTACCATTGGCACGGCCATTAGGTTAATTGGCTGTGAGGTGGTATTAAAGTGCCACTCCTTGAACTATGCGCTCACCTCCAACCACTCTAGATGTACTGTAGCAAAAAAGGGCCAACAGCTGATCAGAGCTGGTTGCCGTGTCGGTCTCCAAGAGAACTTGAGGCACCAAGTGGGATTTGCTGGACATGGAAAATTATATAGTAATGCTGCAGCATGCTTGGGATGGTGAACAGGATTACACTTGCTGTTTCTCCACAGCAGTGCTTCATAAACCCTCTCTCTCTCTGAAGCATTGCATCCTGCCTACTTTGTGGGCAGCTGTTATGTAACTAAGAGTCGAGCTAAAAGCCTGATCCTCCCACAGATGACATGAGGGGGCTCACATCTTCACACCAGAATGATTTTCCTACTACATCAACAGCAGCTCTGGCTGAAAAAATGACCAGTTCAAGCTGACATTCAACTGGAAATCTCAACTGGAAAAGCTCATTGTGCTTGTTGCTTTTCTTTGATAGCATCTGGACCTGTAGCGTAGCATTCATCATTGCATTTCATTCACCATGTTGTCAAAGCAATATTGTGGGCTTGTTTTGTTTAATCTCACATCCTAAAATGCTCTTGCTCTTGCTCTTGCTATTTATGGAGTTTGAGCTGAAAAACTCATGTCACAGTGTCACCGGCAGTGAACAGCTTTCATCATTATGCTCATGTCAGTAGGTGGCCTGATTATTGGTTAAGGATGTCACCAATCTCCATGCCATACACACAGAGACACAAAACCAGTTATGGAGCTACATGAGCTAGTCTGCTTTGATGAGGGAGAGGGGAGGTGAGCTATATCTGTGTGTGTGTCTGCGTGTGTGTTCATGTGCGTGGGGGGTGGCTTTAATGCTTTCATCACAGCAGGAGACATATAGAGACTAGATGTTGAGGTTAATGGATGACTGCCTGGCCAGTTCAATGTTTACAGGGGCTGGGGATGGGGCTGGTGTCACGTGATAGTGTGTGAATTGATACTCCAGTGCACTGGGTGAATGGGTCATAAGGCATGGCCAATGTCCAACTGTGTTCCTGATTATTTTAATGACCTGTGGATGTTGACAATTATTCAGGTGTTTAGGACCTACATATTATTGTTATTATTATTATTATTATTACTGCTAATATTATTATTAACAACAATAATATTAACAATAACAATAATAATACACCTCTTATATACAGTATATATATGAAAAGACAATATAATAACGGGTATTGTGATGGTGAAACTGAGCGACCAAACTTAAAATAACATTCATTTCAACAAACAACAAAGTACAATGAACGAGTCTTATGTCTCCCTGTTAGGATGAACGTATCCATATCTCACTGCGTGTACAGACATTCTGTGACATAACATTTTGGTCCTGCTTTTTCCTGAGCATGGTGGCTTGGATATAGAAACCCCACTACAATGCCCAAGTCCATCTGTCTGTTCTCTGACATGCTGTAAGAGCCCACAGAAGAAAATAAAATCTGAGCATTTGAACATTTGTAGCTCCTACAGCATGCCTCTCTCATACACACATTAAGTGGATTCAGCCATACTGCACACACACACACACACTCTCAAAAAAAACACACACACACATAAAACAGCCCCCTCCCCCACCACACTTTACTCCATCTGCCGAGGCTTGATTGCTCGATGTTAAAAGGTCACAAAGCCACCTTTTAACCAATGGCTGCCGTGTCATGACACGTCACAGCTTCCAAGGCAAGTACCGACTACCAGTCCACTGTGACGGTGACTACAAGTCACTTACTGGTGTCCCCTTGGATAACATCTGTCACCTAACGGAAGCTGCCGGAAGCTATGACGTCATCTGGTCTTGACTGATGTGATTGCTTCTGTTGGCAGTAATTTATTGAATTTGCTAATTTGATCAACCTCCACTTTTATAGAAAGCTTTGTGTAGTTCAGTACATTTGCCTGTCCGAACACCCTTCAGTACCTCACAACAGTGTTGTGCCTTTAAATGAATGAAAGCATGTTAGTGGCATCAGGATTGTTGCCTGGAAAAGCTGCTTATAGTTTATGAGAATTCATTTGGGATGAAACTACTGTATGTTCTAATAACACTTTACATTACTTATGGAAGAGCTACAGTGTTATTATAGGGCCATCAAATGTCCATGCCTGAACCGCTTGCAAATACTTTTTTCATTTGGCATCAAGAAAATGTCTGCCTCCGTGCCCCTGAGCCATAGTTCCTATGGGAGATGTAAGTGGTTCTAAATTGACTGAATGACTGGTTATAAATGTAGCACAGCAAATACAGGAGTCTATGCCTATCCTCATAGAAGAACCTGAAATACATCTTTTGAGAATCCATCAAATAGAGGCTTTTTTATTGTACAGCGTATCATTCTTGTAAAGGATAATAAAATCCTTTTTACTGTAAAGGTTCTTTAAAATAAAAGGTTCTTGATGGCCAATAGGGTTCTGTATGGCTGGATCTGTGACTAAGAGAAATCAGTTGTTGTTTTTGTGTGATATCTTCCATTATTTTCACCTTTATTTTGTCATCTTGTGCTTAAGTCTGTTATCTCTGACATTTCACAAAGGTCATTCTGGGTATTAAGAAAATCCCTGTGTTCCCTGTGTTTAATGCCATATCTGCTGAGGCGAGAGTGACCCTCATGGCAAGTGCTGTTTCCTGTCAAGGCTGTCTGAGCCTGAGGTCCCGTCAATCACAAATCAAGTTATTGATTACCTATACTGCTCTTCATGCGTACACCTTTAGAGACTCTTACACTGATCACGATCACATTCACTCTCTTACAAGATGCGTACAATATCATAGAGAAAACCCTGTTGGTTATCTCTAAATGAGCTTAGATTATCCAGCATCTTACTTGCTGATTCTAGAGGCAAATTGTCAGCTTTTTAAGGATCTAAAATAATATCCAATGAATGTGCTTTAAATTCCCCCAAAGGCTGGAAGAGGTGTCAACTTTGGATTTACAAGGCCATTCTGGTGGGAAAGCCCGGAGACCTGCTGCCATGACAACTCGCTGTAAGTTTAAATATTTACCACTGTGAGAGAAGTGCTGGCTGGCCAGTGCCATATAATGGCTGCCATCATTGTATTGCAAAAGAGTGGACTGTGTGTGTCCTTTATGTTAAAATGGAATTCTGGGTTTAAATATTGAAATGATGCATGCTGCAAACACACATCAGTGTTTTAATAAAAGTGCTATTACTGTGATGCAATACATATAGTATTGACACACGTTTACAAGTCTAGTCATTTCTCTTCTTTGAAAATCTCAGCTGACATGTCCTGTGGGAAATCTACGGGCCCATTATCCTATCCATTAAGTCTGTTTAGACCAGTCAACTCAAGCCAAGTCATGTTTATTTATGTACGCAACAGAGGTGCTGGCAAAGCACTGGCCAAATGAGGCGTTAAGCATAACTGAGATACAGTCTGATGGTGTCAGGTTTCGTGCGAGACGGAGCGATGGAAATTAACTCAAAGGAAAGGCAAAGAAACCCAAAGCGGATAATTTAGGGTAAATTTACGCATCTATTTATTTATTCCTTCCATCATTCACCCATTAATTCTAATGTACATGCATAAATTCTATGCATGTAACATTTCATGACCATGTCTAGGAAGTCCACCTTACAGGGTTATTGTAGAAACATATTATCAGGGTCAGTGTAATGTCATGTGCATGTCTTTAATGGAAAAAGACTGGCAATGTGGTAAGAGTGGTAACGTTATCAGAGTCTGTTTACGTGTCCTAGCAGGCAGAGCATTCATATTCTACAATCGTATAAGGAGCGGGCATAATCTGATTACTGTAGAACCACCAGAGCCGGATACGACAGGTACCCGCAGAACACAGGAGGATGAATGTCTTCCTCCACAGAGGAGAGAGTTAGATTACGATCAATTTAAAGCATCCTCTTCCTGGCTTGAATGGTAGGCACGGTATTCACTTTCCAGAATGCTGTTTGTAAGCTATTTTTGTGTTCCAACAAGGAGATTTTCTCCAATTAATTGCTCTTGAGAATTAAGAATGCACTTGGGCTGGGAAGAAATAATGCAAATTGATTGTTTTTGGAGTTCAATACAAAGTAACCAAGTAGACAGACTAATGAACAAGCCTGACATCATCTCAGAGTGAAAACAGATTACACATTTGGGTGGATTACGGCTGTAGCACATAAACGTGTAATAAACTAATCCTTGTAAACTGAAGGGGATGCTGTGGGTGCCCAGGCCACCAAAAGGAGCTTTTCAATTGCAGCAACCCGTAGGACTTTGAAGTGGCTCGAACGTGATGTGATGTCAACGAAGCACGTATTCCCCCTTACATCTTCTCAAGAGGCTATGAAGCCTCATAAATGATGGACTACTCGCATGACATAACAACCTCTTCCCTCCCTTCCACTCAGAGAACTGACTCTGGTGTTGGTGGGCGATGTATTATTCAATGTGCATTACTTACACCTGAATGGCAAATCTCTGCTTGTGCAGAATAAAGATGCTTCCACCTTAACTATTCACAGAATATACATAACGCCTCACCGTATAGCCTAAAGTTTAAAGTCAACACGTAATCGGGACTGAGCGTGGAGAGTGATAAAAGTGCTGTGCAGAAAAGAGAGGAAAGGACAGAGAGGAAGAGAGAGAGAATAAGAGACAGAGAGCAAATGAGATTGTGTGGGTGTGTGAGAGAGAGTGAGTGAGTGAGTGAGAGAGAAAGAAAAACATGTCCACTTGGTAACAGCGGAACAGAAGCCACGGTGCGATATCATGAAATCTGTGGCTTTGGTTGCCTGCTGCACGCGTGGGTGTTTGAGTGGGAGCCGTCCAACACTTTACATCCAGCCAGAATATCATTTGAATAAATGACAGCATGCTCGCACTCTCTGAGCGAGGGAACGCAAGAAAACGCGTGCCACTGTAGAAGAGCTACCGTCTTCCCAAAGCCAAACAGGCCAGAGTTCACTAGCCACCACACACACTGGCACACACCCACACCTGCAAGGCAAACAGTGGTTTATCCAGTGGTGTGCTTTCAGCTGTTTACAAACCAAACCCAATGTTTGACAGGGGACTGGCTGTCAGGAGTAGGCTGGCAGTGTTTCAGAAGAGAAGCCTTCCATTTAGTTTAGTCCAGCTCTTGTTTATTGGACGGTCGGCAGGAGGGGGGCAGGATGGGGGCAGATTTAGGAGTTTGATTCTGGTTATGGGATCAGATGCTCCGACCGTGCCATATGTCCGCCACAGATTAGTCTGGTGTCCTTTCAGCCAGTGGCCTCCGTTACAGCACTGTGACTAAGTGGGGGGAGACCCACGTCTTAATACCCTGTGCTGCTCTGTAAAAGCATTGACACAGTATCCAGAAACTTCACATTTGAGGGCATTATCACAAATACAATTCAATGCCAAACAGCAACACAGAATGGCACTGACTCTAAAGCGCCTCGAGACAATGATATTGTTTTGGCGCTATATAAATGAAATTGAATGGAATTGGAATTGGAATTGAAATTGAAATTGAATTGTATTTGGGGGTAGTATGTCATAGATTGGTAGATTGAATTTCCCTGACAAGGAACTGATGCAAGCACCATAGTGCTGTGTTTCGGTTCACCACAGTGAAGCCCGTTAGACCTGTTTCATCCTGCAACCTGCGGGCTCTCCTAAGAGAATGTCATGTCAACATGCAGACAAGGATCACATTGTAGTGGGACATGTGGACAAACATACTCTACTTCCTGCCACTAGGATATAAATAGCGCACAACAATCACAACCGCAGCACGCACAAATAATGCAAGCAAATATATCGATTCTGTAGAGAGAAAGTATATGGGGAAATCAAACAGGACATTTTCCTCACGAATAACATACTACTTATTATGTGCCACACATATATAAACACACACAAACACTCACACATGCATGCACACACACACAGAGTTGAAACACAAGCATGTGTATGCATTGCATATTTATTCTCTTTGGGAGTACAATACAAAAATATTGGCTATGCACCAATTTTGTTTCTGCGAGTTATGCATTTCATCCAATTATTCAGTAGCAGTATAAAAATGAGCGTAGCATTTTATAAAAGCCTGCAAGCCTTTAGGTTTACAACCACCACTACAGTTTAGATGCCTTAGGAATCAATTTTTTTTTAAATTGCATAATAAAGTAGCACAATCAATACATCCTGACCGCTCTGATGGGGAAGAATCGTCCACTCACGTTCCCTGGCAAATTAGTTCCTGCTCCCCAAAGCAGTAGCTGATGAGAATCCTCGATAACATTCCCCGTATCTGGCCTCGACATGAAGCCGAAGTCTTGCTTTGGATCCCACTGTAAGATAACACACCCTACAGAGCATGTGGTGGAGCAACTACAACTGCCCGGCAAGCAATGCATAATTAATAACATGTAAGGGGGTTGCATTGGTCAGTGAAGGCAAGGATTCACTTTAAAATAGGAGTGCAGTAGCAAGAGGTGCTCAGCATTTAAATGTGCTTTAAAAAGGTGTCAACATAGCCTACAGTGTAACGTGCTATGCATCGTTCAAAGCATGAATTATAACATTGTTTTACAAGTATCAGTGGAGCACAAAGGAAGGACACAATACATAAATAACCAAAGGAGCAGGGCACTGCAGTTCAGACATAAATAAACACGCATTAAATACAGTTACTCTTCCATTCCCGAGGCAGCTGCCAGCGTTACGAGTCAATGATACGAGTTACCTTAATATTGCTTCCAAGACATGCATCAGGTTTACAGCGAGTGAGTCATCTTTGCTATACAAACTTCCAAACACACACACACACGCAGAAGATTGGCCACTCAATGCGTCAAACAGTTGACGGCAGAGAATTCTTTTGCTTCTGCAGACTGACTAAATGGAGGCCTTTGTCCGACAAGCATGCATCATTGGGTAATAAAAGCAGTTCTCATCTTAACGACATTAAAACTATTTGTAGCGAGTTTATTTCTCAAATGGCGAGCCTAACAACGTGCACCATAACAGAATAACTGGATTTTGTCTCGGTTTCTGTAGAAACAAGTTGAGTCCACAACACTCCTTCCTCAGAGAAGCTGGAGGGAGTAGGGCAGGAGGAAAGGTCGTGGAGGTCACAGAGTCGTTTGGGAGTCTGCTCAAAAAAGGGCATTCTTCCGAAAACTGGGCTATTTCCACTCTGTAATCTAGGCCTTCCAAAACACACTTTTGAAAAGAAAAAAAACAGAAAGGAACAAATGTTGACATTCCACATGCGGGTTGTGCCAAGTAAATGTCAAAGGACACAAGGGATTATTGCGTAATTACTATTTTCAGAAAATGTCAAGGGATTTTTTTTTACTTTGTCAGTCAGATCATTGTGTGTGTGTGTGTGTGTGTGTGTGTGTGTGTGTGTGTGTGTGTGTGTGTGTGTGTGTGTGTGTGTGTGTGCGCGCAGTGCTCAAGGCTGTATGGACTCAGGGGATAAGACAGACCTGCCTGCAGACAAATGCAACAGGTGTGAAGGAAAGAGCAACTAATGACAGTTTCAGTCTCAATTTAAGACGATGATGTCATCTGCAAAATAGCTCCAGTAAGGAGTTTAAGAGCCCTCAAGCGTTACAGGACCATCCTGAATCAAGTCAATGTGGAATGAAAGCGCCGATTTATAAATGCTGTCCCCCCCCCCATCATCCTACACATGATCATATAAAAACGATAGATTAATCACAACACAACAGTGCTGTCTATGCATTTTGAAGGCATTTCCTAGTGTCACCAAAAGGCTTGCAAGTAAAACTAATGTAGTGCAAAGTAGCATCCATATGTGAAAGGTCTAAAGGTAGTTACATTACCTGTGGTTGTGGTTTGTCTGCCTTCTAGACAAACTGAAACCACTGTAAATTTATAAATTATATAAATGTATTCAAACGTTAAAGAATGTCTGTATCTGACTGCTACTATCAGGCCGAATAAGCTTTTAAAAAACAACTCAGATAGCGTAAAATCTTGGGCCGGTTCTGACCGAGGCTCTAAATCTGCAATCACAATGGCCTGATCCATTCCAGAACCAGAATGTTGTCTGACAATTTGTATCTTCAGTTGAATAATAGGCATCTACTTATTTTTACACAGGGCCACTAGTGAGGTCTCTCTTTCTGCAGGATGAAAGGACCGAGTTGGCTTAGCCTGGTGGGTGCAGAGTGCGGAACAGCTTGAGTCAAGTGGAACGGACTGACAGAGCCAAACTCGCCCACACACAGAGTTACACACACAGGCTCCAGGCCTTCTCCCAGCCCAGCACCCAGCAGAGAGGAGGGGAAGTGGGACCACCAGGGACCTACCAGCACACGGATCTGCATCTCTTTGAATTTTAGATTTTTATTTTTTGGTCATGAAACAAGTGTTTATTTTGAAGTCACCCGATTACTGAGGTATGGCCCATTTAGAAACAGGGAATACATTCCACGGCGCTGAGCAGAGTAGCTCAACCAGAGAGAAGAGAGTTCTGACTTCAGAGATCTTTGACTAACAGTGACGTCCGTGTTGTTTTTCTCCACAGGAAGGACACAAGGTATCTTACACCATGTCCCAACCGCAAGGGCATTGCGCTTTGATGCTCACTGCTTACTAGAATAGCCTTGTTAGCGTTTTACTTTTGTCGCTTGCTTACGTCGCTTGACGTAAGGACATGGTGTAAGCTGTTGTTCTAGGTGGGTGCGGTTCCGTCACGGTGGTTCACTGTCAAAGCAGTGTGTTTCGGTGTCGTCCATGTTGGTTTTCCCCCACAGTTGTGATGGGGCCTGTTGGCCGCTGGTCTAGGTGGGTGGGGGGCCGTCGTAGCGCAGCATGATGTTGAAGGAGCGGGCGAAGTTGTTGGAGAGCGAGCAGCTGGTGCCCTCGTCCATCATGGGCAGCAGGAAGGCCAGCAGCAGGAGCGCCAGAAGCAAGAGCTGGAGGGGCAGCGCCACGCGACACACACGGTACAGGAACCCGCAGCGGCTCTCCTGGTGGGGAAGATAAACACACAAACACACACACACACACACACACACAATTTACATGATAAGTAACAACTTACATGATAAGCAATTAACAACAAATAGAGTCTACAGTCTACAAAAATGTCAACATGATGAGTCACTGTCCGTAAGGCACAACAGTCATTGTCTATACAAGCAGCAATCATCTGTAGTCTGCCAAAAAGACATTTTGCTGCATTAAAGTACACACACACACACACACACACACACACACACACACACACACACACACACACACACACACACACACACACAGAAACTCACACAGACATCATTTTCAAACACAAACACATCAGTCATCATCTTCACACATCACATCCTGTTCCGCAACAGAACCAACTCTCATATCCCAACCCTCATCAGTGTGATCCATCCCCTCTGTCCACAGGCTTGAGCCATTAGCATGTGGGATTCATTAACAACGCGGGAGAAACTTATCAGCTGACATTTTAGCTTGACCTGACTAGGCATTTGAACATGCTCCTTCACAGCAGCTTGACCAATCCAAAAAAATAAAAATGTTTTGCTTTTTAATTCAGCTACGCCACAAACAATCCTTCATCAGGAACACAGAGGCAGCATTAAGAGATGAAAACCTGTTATTGGAAAACAGTGTTATACATAGCACAACTCACTGATTCAATCACACAAATTCTTAGATTAGCTTCCTAAGTGCGTCACATTACATGACTCAGAGGACGGCTACAAAAACACACGCAAGACAAATCTAAAGTACACAGAGTGCTAATGCGATTCAGTGACACCAAATTGGAGAGCTAACAAACAAGTGGAAGCGCAGAGTTTTACTTTATCCCTCTGCGAGTGGCAGGGGTGAGTGTGTGTTTGTGGGTGTGTGCGCCCACGTACGATCGCTGGTTTTGTGTGTTTCGCGGAGAGGGCGGCAGGGTTGCCAGCTCAACCGAGGCTCTCAGCGTTTACCTCCCGCCTCCACACACACCAGCAGGGAGAAACACAGCGATGCCAGTGCACGGGGGAGGACAAGGAGGAAGAGGAAGAGGAGGACAATGAAGATCAAACCTCCTCTTCATCCTCCTCCTCTTTTTCTTTCTGTCAGGCACTCATGCTGACTGAAACTAGCAGTCGTATGACTCGGTGACTCCGAAGCTCATGTGATTATAGTTTTTATAGATCCACAAACCTCGACCTGAATGCAACAGTGCCAAATGCAGCACCCTTCCTCTTTCCTACAGGTTGTACTGTGGGCTGAATCTCTGTATGTGTTTTGGTGTCGTTTCACAGAGGCCTTGATTTTGAAATGGCACAAAATGGCCATTCTGTGCTCAGTGCAAACATATAATAAAACTTCAATTGGATTCCATCAGTCTGCTGGAGCATTTTAAACTGTGTACCCTTTGCCCTGCTTGAGTAAGAGCAGGGTACTGAGTAAACCTTTTTTTTGTTTAGACGGCAGCCAAATAACAGATGACCGATTAACAGTCAGACAGACAGATGGTAGTGATAGCTGTGTCTGCGGCTGGCTCTGAAGTGGACTTGGCCCAGTTCTGGCCCAGATACGGGCAGAACCAGAGCCGGATCTGGATGGTAGAATGAGTTCCTATCTGGGAAGACACCTCAGGCATGTGAGCGCAGGTGTTTGCCTGTGTGTGTGTGTGTGTGTGTGTGTGTGTGTGTGATTGTTTTATAGCAGTCTTTTAATGAGGACCTTCAAAACACTCCCCACCCAGGAAATTACAGCAATAAACAGCACTGAGTGTGTTCTGATGACAGAGACAACAAGACACACCATAAACCCTGCTACTCCATTTAGCCATCCTGCTTCTCGTCAGGAGCCTCCTGAACTATCATGATTGACTGGGGTAGTTTATATTAAAAGGACATTAGTGACCAAACTTACTATTACTTAAGGTCTGTTAATGCTAAAGGTAGATCATATACAGATAAATGTTTTTCATCCTGGATGTAAAAGCAATCATTTACCTTACAAAAAATGAACAACTATGAGCTTCAGAATGAAGTAATAAAGACTTAAGATAATGGTGATTTTAACTTGTGCATTAAGCAGTGCTGGCAGAGGTGAGGTTAACGTAGACCTCTTTCATCGCCCTCACACAGTGCACTCCGTGGGGGAGGACAGAGAGACATCTGTGCTGCACTAACAGAGACACACTGATCAGGTGTTCCCACACAGACCTGTAGGACCCTGACAAACTGGCTTCATTCCACTGGGCCAGTGTGCATGCGTAAGGAGGCCTGAATGGAACACAGACTACCTGGGCTGTGCACCTGCTGGTTCACACACGGAGAGAGAGCATGTTGTCTGTGCAACTCTGAACAGGTGGTGAGAAGGAGGAGGAGAGAGAGAGAGAGAGAGAAACAGGGGGAGGGGGAATGATAAAAAAAAGAAAGACAGAGAGAGCGGTAGAGAGAGGAAGAGAGGGGGAGGTAGTGGGAAAGAGATAAAGACAGTGAGAAAGAGGGAGAGAATAAGAGAGGGGGGGGGAGAAAGAGATAGAATGAAAAAAGACAGTGAGAGAGAGTGAGAGCAAAAGAAAGAAAGAAAGAAAGAAAGAAAAAGAGAGAGAGAGAGAGCGAGAGAGAGAGAGAGAGAGAGGGTGCAAATCCTGAGGAATCCTAGCAGGGCCAGCAGAAGCACCTTTAGCCCGCACCCTGGCATTTGCTAATCCCCACATGCAGCCTAAGGGGACCGCACATGACACTCCTGCACTCCTCTCACTCAGAGAGACAGAACACAGCACTGATGGACATCACACTCCTGCACTCCTCTCACTCAGAGAGACAGAACACAGCACTGATGGACATCACACTCCTCACTCAGAGAGACAGAACACAGCACTGATGGACATCACACTCCTCCCACAGAGAGAGACTGATGGAGGACAGAACTGAGCGCCCAGAACCAGTGGTGCTAAAGGTTAAGCCTTATTTACATGTCATCCATGGAGGATCCCTCCCAAAGCAGGACTTAAGTGTCTACAACCGTGTTTACATTGTCTATTTTAACGACATGCAGGACTTCTGCAGTCCACAACTGCGTTTACATTGTCTTTTTTAACGACATGCAGGACTCCTGCAGTCCACAACTGTGTTTACATTGTCTTCAAAGATCAGCCAGTGGAAGGATGATCGTGCTTGTTCATAAAAGCGGATTCACCAAGATTACTACTGGTACTAGTGACAGGTGGTTTAAATGCATATCAATGTCTCATACAGAAATACTGTACTGTACTGTACAACACTTATACATTAATACTGTCCTGATGTGTTGCATCAAGACTCACAAAGTGAAAATCTGAACTTATAGTCGCATTTCACAACTCTGTAAAGAGAACACACCTCCTTTCCAGTTCGGATCAGCTCCTCCCTCTGAGCACCGACCTCCTGCAATTAGAGAAAACAATTTAGTCAACACACTTCCTCTCAGGACTTCTGACAAGCAAAAAACAACTGGCCGATACAATAAATAGTCCCACCATGCTCCCTCTGGCCTTGTTATAACACTGGCCAGTGATGGAGGACATAAACCTTAAGAGTAAACATCACAACCCCTAGGCAATACAAATAAATACAGCGCTGAAGGGGCAGGTTGTGGGTTCAAAGTAAGCAGGTGAGCTGAGGGGTGGGGTCTAGTCTGGCAACAAAATACTGAAATATTTCAATAAACTGTTCACATGTACACATATTAAATACTCTATATGCAGTACATAAAATGTAATGGGTGAAGAATGAAACCAGTGTGTGTGTGTGTGTGAGTGAGAGCTGGGGTGAATGGTCAACCCTTTGATACTGACAAATGGAGCGGACCTTGGACTGAATCGGGTGTTGATTTAGCATGGATCGGTCACCTGGCCTACATTCCCCTGATTGAGCTGTACGCTACTGCCCCCTGCAGGCGATGGCTGGACTCACCGCGACTCGGAGTCGGTCCCCCAGGTCGCCCACATCCTTGAGTTTGGATTTATGGAGCATCCAGCGGTACCGCAGCTCCTCCAGCTCCACGTCCTCCACCTCCGACCGAGAGTCCAGCAGCTGCTGAAACTGACCCTGGCCCCAGGACACGCGAGCCCGCAAGGCCTGATGGGAGGAAAAAACCCAAACAAAACAAAACAGAACAAAACAAAGCTGAGGTGAGCTCCGTGACACAAAAGTAGCAACTGAGGACATATATATGGATATGAGTTAGATACCTGCTATTAATAGTCCATTCCAAAGCTCTGTTTTACACCTACAAGTTACACCTACAATGGCAGGTAGTCTTTTTCAGCTGTGTTCTGGCGTGATGTTTATTTTAAAAACCCAACATACAGAATCACAAAAACAATGAACAGAGACACACTCAGAGCTACTCAGCCCAAGCCTGAATTAACACATAACGTCAGGCAGAAAGTTTTGGGTGGGGAAAATAGGTTACAGTTTAGAAAAACAAATGTTTGTTGGCATGACTCCTGAGTGTGTGTGTGTGTCTGTATGTGAATATGTGTGTGTGTGTGCGTGCGTGTGTATGTGCTTGTTTGTATCTCAATCTTTTCGCTACGCTCCTTCATCTACAACACACATGAAAGGCAGCCCAGTAACTCTTTTATCACATCGGAGTTCTCGGCGGAGAACTCGAGCAGTCGCTTTTCAACTTCGCTCGCTGTAAATGTGAGCGCCAGGCTAGCTGAGCTGCCAACGTGTATTCTCATTGCCTGGCAGGAGACCTGGGCTCGCCGAGGTTTGATCTCCCTGTTTTTTTTGTTTTTTTTACTCTCAAAGCCGGAATAAGAAAGTCATTACGAGCTGGAGTTACAGAGAAGAATGAAACAATACATGTATATTCTGAAATGATTTACTCCCACTTTAGACTACATAAGCATCAGAAATTTCATGACGATAGAAGTTCTTACATACAGGAGTGACTTAATGCAAACTAAGCACGCTGTTACCTTCTCGGCGCATTAAATTCGGATGAAAGGAGCGGCAAGGCTTTAAAGGAGCCCGCTGGAAACAACACGTGTGCCCACCTTAAGTGTATTCTCTCTGATCTTGAGCTCTTTGGCGCTGATGGTTCTGTGGCTGCTCAGGATCCCCGAGAGCTTGTCACTCTCCCTCTGAAGCCAGACGTCAAACTCCCGCTGCCTCTCCCCCGAGCCAGTAGCGCCACGGCCCCCCTGTGTTAAAGCAGCCCAAGGGAGACGCGCGTCACACTCAACAAAAGGCAGTCAAGGAAGAACAGCAGGCATGAAAGAGCATTAGAGAGCAGTCACACAAACCACATGCCCCCCCACCCCCCATCCCACCACCAAACTCCCCTCTACCTTCACACATACCCTCCACATGTTCTTCTCCACTCCCCTCACCCTGTCTCCTCTCAGCCGTACCTTGGTGGGAGTTACTAGCGCGCCGGAATCTCTACCGGAGGCGCCTTCGTTCGTGGTGGTGGTGGTGGTGTCTCTTCTGGTCACCCTGGTCCTGAAGCTGCCCGGAGAAGAGCCCTCCAGTCCGCT
Organism: Clupea harengus; assembly: GCF_900700415.2. NCBI lineage: Eukaryota > Metazoa > Chordata > Actinopteri > Clupeiformes > Clupeidae > Clupea > Clupea harengus. The sequence continues at coordinate 19,652,777 of NC_045165.1, forward strand.
CCGCTCGTTGCTGCTGAGGCCGTAACCATCCTCCAGGGGCAGGTCCTCCACTCCAGAGGTGGAGGTGGATGCGGAGGCGTGCTTCTCCACCCACTGCCCCGTCCTCCTGCTCGCCCCGGGGTCACCGCAGACCACCAGGCCCTCTTGCTGGGCAGATCCTCCTGGGGTCACCCGCACTCTCCCCCCTCCCGAGGGCTCAGAGTCGACATCCTCCACGCTCTGGCTGCCGTAGATCCCTCTCTGGCTGAGGCCACCATTCCTGCCATTGGTGTGTGACGGGTTTGGCTGAGCCACTCCACCTCTCTGGACTCCACTGGCACCTGGGTCCGGCGCTACATGGTCTGAGAGCTCGCCAAAATCTTCGTCCATCTCCAGACCGTCCCCGTCTCCCGAGCCCTCGTATGCCCACAGGCAGCGGCGTGGACCTTTGGTGTTCTCCGCCACGCCCTCTGCTCCGTCTTGGCCACCTGAGCTGTGACCCCGGACCCCTCCTGAAGTGTCGCCAGACTGCCCTCTGATCTTTGACCCTGATGACCCAGGTTCATTCAGGAGCCTGCAGAAGAACAATCTTCAACTCTCCACATGTAGGTAAAGTACTTTGGTTGAGTTTCACTAGAAAGCAGTTTTATTGTAACTAGAAAGTTCCCACATCTCTGTAATGTGAATTGATGACCCCTGATCATTTAGGAGCCCACAGAAGAACAAGCCTCAGCAGGCAGTACAGTAAACATCTTTCCATATGCAGGTTGGTTCAGCTTTATCAATACTCCTTTCCATTTACCCCACAATTTTAGGGCAACATAACATTTAGCTACCCAACATTGCCCTGACATGCTGTGGCCAAACCCCACAATACAGACAGACATGTTCAAAACCATCATCATTTGAACTTCTCTACGGAAGCCTGGCTGACCTGAGCAGGTTGAGGCTGAGGGAATGAAGGGCCTTCCAGGACTCTCGTAGGCGTTTCAGGTCACGGACGATGTGAACTTTGCCCTCCTCAGAGGTCTTGGCCAGCACATTCTGCCCCTGAAACTCCGTCTGGCGAAGCTGCTGCTCCTTCTCTGGAAACTCCCCCAGCGCCCTCTGCAGGCCACACAGGATATTAATAATACAATATTGAACTTGACTACTTCAATTCAGTTGAATGCACTCACAGAGTAACAGCGTTGTCAGCTGTCAATGCCAATGTTTAAAAGTGATATTAATATACAGTAGACGACCTGAAAAAGGAATGAACTGAATTGAGTTGAAAACAACAATTGCCTTTGTTGTGACAACACACATGTAGGTCAGCTTGGTGGGAATTCTTTGTGTTTTAATAACGAGGAGAAAGAGGAGGAGGAGGAGGAGGAGGAGGAGGAGGAGGAGGAGAGGGTGGAGATGTACCTCTGCTTCGTGCTGCCTGTTCTCCACGCTCCACTCCCCGCCGGAGCTGCGGTACGACTCCAGCTTCTGCCTCATGATCATCAGCCACTTCTCCACGTTCAGCAGGCTCTCGTGGAAGTCCTCGTGCTCCCCAATGTTCTCCTCACACTCACTTACCCTCACCTGGAGAACACACATACACACACACACACACACACACAGGCAAACACACACACACACACACACACACACACACACACACACACACACAAATTCATGTAAATTCACATAAATCCAACAGTTATTGTTCCAATCTGTTAATTGCCCAAATTACCACACACAATTGACGAGTTACCCTGAGAGTTTTGTAGACTATATTCCAGTCGGTGTAGAGGCACTCAAACTTGGCCCTGTTGGTTGGACTGGATGACACCAGTGTCTCCAGAGCAGTGATGTGAGCCTCACAATCCTCCAAGTCCCTCTTGAGGACCTGCAGGTAAAGCCGCCTCCAAGGTTAAATTTCCTCATTAAAAACCTGTCGGAGACACTGCCTGACAGTGTGAGTCCCAAGTAATCCTCCCTAACCCATTTCATTTGGGGACTCCTTAAGAGAGAGGTACGGGACTTTTTCATGTACGTTAAGGCCACAAAATAAATTCACAGAGACCTCTCAAATCCAATTTACAATTGAGATTTGAGGAAAAAAAGCCTCAACACCGTATGTGTGTATTTAAAAGTGACTTTGAAACGTGAAAAGAGACTGACATCTTGAAGTTATATCCATACGATTATGACTTTAGTCTGTGAGTGTAATAATAGATAAGTTTGTCCAGTTAGTCTCACCCTCAGTTGGTCACACTGACTTTTCTTGGCCAGTATGTCAGGCTGAAGTCTGTTTGAAGCCAGACACTGGTCGTTAATGAAGGACAGCTTCTTACGAATGGACTCATAAGCATCACCAAAGTCCTTGGTTCTTGATATTAAGCCCTGTCAAAATCAACAAAAGGAGTTATTTTAAAAACATAAACATGTAAACAAACAATAGAAACAATAACAAAATGTTTGTGCCAACTGCTAATCTAAACTCATTTGCAAACCGGGGTGGCATTTTTAGAAATTATGTGTAGTTTTAATGATGTGGACGTTGAGCACGTAATTCTAGATGAATGCCTGTCACTGTCACTTATCTGTAAAAAGAAGCGTTGTCAAGCAAAGATAAACATTAACAGGTGCAAGAAAGTAAACATCTTGAATACACAGTATTTTGCATACACAGCCATCAGGACCCTGCCAACCATCTCAGCAAGTGATTGCAGGTGGTTGACATGAGGGGTTAACATGAAGCGACAGAGTGAATTTTTATTTTAGTCATACACAAGAAAATATGCCAAATTCCTCATGCTATTGGTTGGGGACTTTTAAACAGAGGCCAAACCTCTCAGAGTCACATGCAAGTAGTCATACCCAACAACCTATCTTTAATAATTATAACACAGCAGGCTGCACCACGACCATCATACCAAGTGGGCACCTTCCTTCATCAGTATTTCATTTAATTAGGCCCACGACACCTCCAGAAGGCTCAACAGTGGAGTCTGGCGTCCAGGACCCACCCCCTCCATACTCACGATGGGTTAGGACACTCGATCAATACCAGGCACAACAACAGAGACACCTCGAAAAGATTTCACATGCATATATCATTGTCTGACATTGCATTACCCAATTATCTAAACATCAATCACACTGTCCTATGGCACGCCACAGGCTATCCAGGGTAAGGGGTGGGGTTACCTAGAGTATTACTGTCACTCTTTAGACTCTCGTTTAGGCACCTAGCAGACGCCTCTATTCAAAGCAACTTACTGTGCAGTTCTGATATACCTTCCAAAAGTATGTCTGGGTATTAAACCCATGACATTGGTGTTGTTCAGAACTTACTCTACCAGTTAAGCCACAGGAGTACTCTCTGAACAGGAATGGTTTCCACTTCTGAAAGCCATAGGTGCCGATACCCCCCCTGACAGCAACAGTGTTTAAGATTAAGACTAAACAACATCTCAGGATAGTTAATCAAAGCCAGGGAAGCAGCTTTCTAAATCAGGTTAACTATAGAGTCCTTAATTCCTAAATTTCCCTCTGGATTAATAAAGTATCCATCTATCTATCTATCTATTCATCCTGTCATTGTGCTGTTGTCGACAGGTGACTTTAAATAATCTGTTCAGTAGGGGCCTGAACTGAGCTGCCACTGTGCTAGTCTGGAGAGGTGGGAATCGACACATGCAGTGCTAGTCTGGAGAGGTGGGGATCGACACATGCAGTGCTAGTCTGGAGAGGTGGGGATCGACACATGCAGTGCTAGTCTGGAGAGGTGGGGATCGACACATGCAGTGCTAGTCTGGAGAGGTGGGGATCGACACATGCAGTGCTAGTGTTGAGAGGTGGGGATCGACACATGCAGTGCTAGTCTGGAGAGGTGGGGATCGACACATGCAGTGCTAGACTGAGGAAGCTTTTGTAGACCCTGAGAGGCAAGAAAACTGTGAAACTGGAGAAGCAGGTCTCAGACTGAAAATGACTGCAATCTTGAACCTTCACTTCGACTGAGAAACATTTTGAACCCTTACAGAATAATTCAGGACGATACTTTTTAACACATACATATATATTCTGGGGCACCTGTTAACCTTGAGACAAAAATACATCCCCTATAAGCATATGTCTTCATATTCTATGAATAGAACACACACCCACACAAATATACACAGAGGCATAGAAACTCACAAAGATCACAGATGTATGCATAAATATACAAGAAAAAAATGTGTTATTGAGGATTATGTGCCATCTTCAGCCACCATCCAGTCGTAATGGAACAGAGGAGCAGAAATAGGTTCTGGTCAAAAGTGCCTCTCAGTTGCAACACAATTACCCTCAAGACTACCCAAAGATTACCCTCCTACCCTGCCGGGGCTGAAGTGCTTTTATGAGTTATGAGTCCTTTGACTGGTGGTGCAGCTTGCCGTGGCCTTTCACTAACATAGACGGAATACTCCATCTCTCCTTTGAAAAGCAACACCAAACGGAGGTTAAACTGCCCTTTTGGAGGCTTATCTTACACCCTGACTTAATCCTACAATGGCACTAATCTCACACATGGACATTGGAGGGTAGATATGGATGTGTTTACACATAGATATAGATAAGGGTATGTCTAGACTACTCAATCCATGACTCAAAAGGGGATTTTTAGTTCACCTGCATTCCTGTACAAAATATTCCAGAGTGTGGAACAATGAAAATGAGCGGAGGGGTGTGTCTCAGTATTTTCACAGCTGCACATTATGCTAAGTCTGACAGACACTGGTTGGCAGATAATAACTGACTGTTATGAGCTGATGATCTAAAGGTTACATAGTTTAGTTCACCCATCAAGTGTTATTATCTTACACCCACCTTTGGGGCGTAAACCTAGTGTGACTGATGTGAGAATGGCCCTGTCACCAAGTGCCTGAGCAGACTTCACCTGCAGCATGGTTTCTAGGACACCTTCCAGGCCTCCAGTAATTAGGGCTACTATTTCTGGAACAAATCACGAGACAATATTCATTCTTAAAGAGGGCATAAAACCAGTGTACCGTTGAGCTGAATTAAACTTCTCTCACTATTGCTCTGACAGACTTGTTTCTGTAATATGTGTCAGATCAGATTATTATGTCTATCTATCTATCTATCTATCTATCTATCTATCTATCTATTGATCTATCTCTCTATCTATCATTCTACCGTTCAACCATTGTTTGTCTTGAACTCAGGTCACGATGAGCTACTGTTGTGGCCCTGCCTAAAAATGGTTGACTGCATACTGGGTATCCCTTGGCGCACTGCAATTAAACAAGTGTAACTTTTACTGACAACCTGTCCTTCCACTCTTCAGTTTGAACTATAATCCTAATGTGCTGAGGCTATTTATTATTGTATACTTTAAACAGTGTTTGATAGTGTGGTTACATAAGCAGCAGAGGCTGAGTAATACAAAATGTAGCCAACAGCTGACTTGAATGAAGGTCTGCTGCATTTTGCTCCATACAATCTGACATGCTGGATCAATGGCCAAAGACTAATGCATAATACTGTGGACTGCAGCAGGATAGAGTGGACGGCCTGAAGTCTCCCGTTGCACCCTGATTATCATGGTAAATAATATTTAAAACTAATCTTATCTGCTATTGAATAATTCACACTGCAGTTCATAAAGTAGTTACACTGTAACAAAGACTGGGAAGTTGCACTGAATAAGGTATACTACATATCTCTAGTGAGCCTGTCTCTGTTGCTTTTGCATTATATCTGGCATACTAAATCAGTTGATACTCGTTAACAACATAGCTACACTGTAACAGGGACAGTGTTATAGAAAGTTGCATTAAATTAGTTTCTATTGCAAAACTGGGTTTCCTTTTGTTACTTCAGCAACTTTTCGCTCCATTCCACCCGACATGCCAGGCCAGTGATTATGCTAGGGTCTGCTGCAGGGCTGGAGTGATTAGGTTGTTATGAGCCCCTTACGAGCCGTTCTGAGCCGCGTGAGCGAGCGCGGGGATACCTGGAGTGATTAGGTTGTTATGAGCCCCTTACGGGCCGTTCTGAGCCGTGTGAGCGCGGGGGGATACCTGGAGGCGACTCTTCCTCTGCAACAGCTGGCTGTGCAGCAGCTCACGGCGCCTCACGTTGGCGCTCAGCTCCGACAGGAGCCCCTCGGCCGTCTCGGGGCCAAACACGGAGCCCAGCAGGTCCCTCTTCACCTGCAGCTGGCTCAGGCGCTCCTGAAGCAGTAGGCTCTGCCTCAACAGTTTCTGAAGAGGAGGAGGAGAAAGAGGAAAGAAAGAGGAGGGAGACAGAGGCAGAGAGGAGAGAGTCACACAGATGTAAGTACACCAAACTACTTGCATACAAAATACATGCATAGATACATATATTAAAAATGCAAAATGTATAATGAACATATCAAATACAAACAGTTTCAAATGATGAACCTCCCTTTTTCCTCTGCGAAAAAAGCAGCACCTACTGCTATATTTTTCTGTGCTGTTCTGAGCTTTACAAAGTGGAACAGGGAGACAGACAGACGGACACACACACACACACACACACACACACACACAGAGAGAGAGAGAGAGAGAAAGAGAGAGAAGAGAAACCAGAGACAGTAGACAAGAAAAGAGGTGGGAACCATAGAGAGGCAGAAAGAAAGAAAGAAAGACATTTTAAAAAAGCTCAATAGAAAATTGAATGACGGCTGACACAGGCACACAGACAGGGAGCTACATTCACTGAATAAAAAGAAAACCACAGACTGGCAGATTCCAGGCCATTTGCATGACATGATGGCTAGTTATCTAGCTGATGTTACAGTCTCCTCATAATTATAACAGGAGAAGGTAGAAACCCTCAGGGTGCCTGTGCAGCCTCATATTAACACGAGTTCACTTATTCACTTCATATTAAAATGAGTTCATATCACACTCTAGCAAATACCAACTGTTAAGAAGGTTCCTTAAGCTAGAGATAGCAAGGATAGTTCACTAGATAGACCTTGCATGTTTTACAGACCTCTCGCGGAGGTTCGAGCTCTGTAGCATCCCGTTAAATATGCTACAATTGGGTGGGATAACACACACCCATTTCTTTATCGTTATGGAAGACTGAGAGTGAATGAATTTGTTCCATCCCTTGTTGTTGTTACCCGATACTTTAATGGGATTCGTATGTGAAAGTGAGAGGAAGACCCTACCTGGCAGAGTTACTGTGCTAAATAACTTCCAGGCAAACAAAATGTATTCCCATGTATAGACCACACTTGAGTATTAACCGCAAGGCTGCAGAAATTGTACCCCCATTCCTAAGGCTACCGGTGTAATTCTAGTGCGGAGCTGTGATTCTCCCAGCACAGGTGTAATTCTAGTGCGGAGCTGTGATTCTTCCAGCACAGGTGTAATTCTAGTGCGGGGCTGTGATTCTCCCAGCACAGGTTGCACATGGCTGAGGTGAGCGAAGGCTGGGTGTTTTACCTCAATGTTCTGCACCAACAGGGCGATGTGGGAGAACTCGGACACCTCGGCAGACGCCTCCAGGACCTGGGACACCATCTGGCTCCACTGGCTGAAACCATGCAGAGGGTCCTGGAGAACCTGCCGCAGGCCTGTCTCGCTCTCAGAGGACAGACGGAACGCCCGGCCTTTCAAACTGCAATGGAAAACAAGGACACACACACACACCATGGTTTTCTAACGAGTAACAACAAACGACATTATCATGTTATTTTTAATGGAGAGACAGAGAGAGAGAGTGTAGACAAACATGCTTTTAAATTCAGGTGACTGGAAGTATTTCCTTTTTCCAGATCTGCCATGACTGAATATTTTTGATATTGTATTTGTCATAACTGAATATGCTCAACATTGTATATTTGTCACAACTGAATATTTTTAATATTGTATATTTGGCCTAGCAGGATATTTTTAATATGATATATTTAAACATTTCATTTTTTTACATTTCATTATAGGGTGGAGTCCTTGTGTCTGACATTGAATCTAGCCCTCTGTTCTAAGGCCTGTGATTTCCTGGAGGTTGAAGGCTGTTCAATTATACAGCCTGGTAGAATATACACCACCAAGGAATTATAAAGTAAATGAACTGGAGGTGTAAATGAGAAAGTGACTTTTCCACCTCCATGCCCTGGCTAAATAAATGATAAAAAAAAAAACTGTAAAGAAATGGGGGAGAAAGAAGAAGAAAATATTCCAATCTTCATAACATAATATATTTTTTTTATCTACCATTGACGAAAGAATACAGAGTAAAGAGTAAAAAAAAGAGCAGTAAAGTGAAGAGTAAAAAAAATTCTAATCAAGTCAGAATAATTCATGAATCCACCTCCATCCTGATGGGGTTCAGATGAGTTCTATGATTAAGGTAGGAGACCATTTGAATACATATGGGTTTAACTTTGTGGAGAAGATTAGCACTGGCAGCCTCACCTATGATATTCTTTCACGGCTGCCAGGAGCTCGTCAGACAGCGGCTTGCAGTCTTGAGAGAAGTGGAAGAGTTCCTTGAGTTGCTCCTTCAGCTTCTCTGTGCGGGGCTCCTCGTCTATCAGTGTGTTCCTCACGCCCTACGGAGAAGGAAGGGGCATCTCAGGATGAGAAACACTCCTCTGCCAAAAAAAAGCTCCTGGAGTAAATTACTTTGCGAGCCAGCCATCAGATCAAAGAAATATTGTTTTGTTGTCTTTTGAACAATGCTAACTTTTGAATGTCGTCCAAAACTATCATTACGTTATGAGGTCAGCCATAATAATGTTATGAGTTTTGATTACAGACAGTAGTTGTTTTAGGTGGATTAATATCAGAAAATGTGATCTACATCAAACGGTTAATTGGTTAACTGAATTCGTCTCATAGTCTTTTGTACAATGTTAAATTATCTCTGCGGAGGATTATCTTGTGAGTGTCACCCAAAACGCAAAGTTCAAAGCTTGGCCATAAAAACTCTATTTGTTTTATTTTCATTATAAGGTGTGATTCTTTTTCCTGGATCAACCTAAGAGAATGGTCCTTCACTGTGGTCTAACTCAAACTGGCTGCCATTGTTAGTCAGTTTAATAAACATGTTATTCGTGCTGGGTCTGTATTTGACAGCTTACTGGTAAATGTAAATACATCTGTCCCATGTTATACCTACTACTGCAACTGATGGGAATCTGGATTCGTTTGATTTTAAACCCATTTCAGGTGCTCAAGTCTGTAAAGCTCGGAAAAACACTTATCACAAAAAGTCTGCGGGTCCAGACAATCGGCATCCAAATCCCTTAAATATGACGGCCGATATTACTGCTGGGCCTCTTACTCATGTTAGAGCCTTCTATCCAACTCCGTTCCTGGAATTTGGAAAGCTGCATATGTTCTCCCCTTAAAGATGGAGACCCCTCAGAGTTAAACAACTACCGTCCAATTTCCAAACCCTCAGTCAAACTTGTAGTTAAACCAGTTTTTACTGACAAGATTATATTACAAGATTTTACACAAATATGGTCTGCATAGTTGTATTTATTGTGACATTGGAGATGAACACTAACATAACCAACACTTTAGTTTTGCTGAAATACTGCTCGCGTGATTGATTGCAGTGCTCTATTGTATATGCATGCAGTCTCCCTCATTTCACAGAGCCTTGATTCAGTGCACCATGCATCAATACGACAAATGCAAGTCTCTTACTCACCATTGTATTCTTTATGGCTTGGCGCACTGGGCATCACTGACCACTTGCCCTGGTATATTTTTATGTATAAAATGATACTGGGTAAACTTCCAGCTAACCTCTGTAACTTTCTGTAACTTCAGCTTGGATAGTTACCAGCAACAGATAGATACATTTATATCCACTGATAAATTTAAGGGCATTATAAAGAATGTGGTGAATGAGACATGTAGCTGTTTTTCTTGATAGGCCATTACGTTTAAATAACTGTTTTAATAAACAAACAGATTTTTGTATATCATGTTAGTCGTATTTATGCTGTATATGTTTTTTTTTAATATGTTGCAAATGTGTACAGCTGCTATCTCTTGTAAAAGACATTTCCCATCAAAATGGGACTTCCAGGTAAAACAAAGGCGAAGGGAAAGTCCTCCATCAAACGCAAATGTCCTATCTCGCAATGTTAGTGAAAGTGGAAAACAAAAACAAACTCATGGATTCGCCCTGTGATTCAGATCCACTCCCAAATGTAATGGGTTTTTCATGCTACACCCCTCCACCAAGTTAAATGAAAATTCCGCCTGGTAGTTTTTTTACGAATTCCTCTTGACAAACAAACAAACTGACAGACAAACAAACTGAACTGAAAACATGACCTCCTTGGAAGAGGTAACTAACTCGCCGCCCCTCATCTAATTACTCTGGGCCAGCTGCCTGATTATCATTCCCTTTCATGAAGTTAAGCTTTTTTTTGCCCTTATCTGCAGAATTACAGGTCTGGCTTGAAGTTAAAATGTCATGCGTCATGAATTATTCCGTTGGTTTAGACTGGTCTCCACTCCTCAACTTAAGGAAAACACATCTCTACTTTAAGTCACGAAAGATCTCTGCTGTGTAATCTGTGTAAACAGTCCAACATTGATTTTGTACAGCAGATGTAAATACTACGCATCTCTAAGTCTGTTTACTGACTGACTGAAAGAACATTCTGAGGAAAGGAGCCGCCTCTGCAAGCTAACAGCAATGCTACTCATATGACAATGAGGCTATCTGTGAGGTAGCGTGACACCCAAGTCATGACACACTAACTGCAAGGCACAACCTCACATCTGTGAGACAAGCTTTGAGATATTATGAAGCACTGAAACACTGAGGCTAAGAGACATTAATTGTGAGACCATGAGTAAGACACCCACAGGGTGACACTAGCAATGAGACCCTAATGATGAGACGAACAGTGAGACACTAATGGTGAGACGAACAGTGAGACACTAATGGTGAGACGAACAGTGAGACACTAATGGTTAGATACTACCATATGACCATGACCATGAGACACCAGCATTAAGACACCAGCAGTGAGACACTGACCATGAGACACTGAAAGCAAAACAGAAGCAGTGAGACCCTAATAATAAGATTAGCATTAAGACACTAAGGGTGAGACACTGTCATATGAAAATAAGAATGAGACACCAGCAGTGAGACCCTAGCATTTAGACACCAGCAGTGAGACCTTAGCAGTTAGACACCAGCAGTGAGACCCTAGCAGTTAGACACTAACCGTGCACCTCCTCCACTGTGCCACCAGCTGCTCCTCTGTGCGATCTCCACCCCCGTCTCCAACTTTGCCCTCCAGCTCTCTCGCCAGCCTCTGCACCAGCGCCCTCATGTCCCTGATGCCTGCCCACAGCTGCTCACACTGGGCCTGGTACTGGCCCCGGGAATCCAGGGAGCTCTGCAGTCTGCCGCGGGCCTCATGTAGGCTTACCCGGAGCCTCTCCCAGGCGGCCCACAGCTCCTTCATCTCCTGCGTCAGCTCCTCGGCCCCCAGCGGGGTGGTGTTGGCCCTCACGGCCTCCGCCAGCCCCTTGATGTGGCACAGAGTCTGCTCCTCGTTGGCTATGCTGGTCTCGAGCTCCTGGAAGGGAAGTGGAAGAAGACTTAGGAACAGCGTGAGAAGCAGGCCAAGCAAGGCCGGGCTGTAACTGACATAGAAGTATACACTGCAGCAGATGGCAAACGAACAACACTCTTCTAGCTTGGTGGATCACCAGGGTTGCACAGAGCACAGAAAAACATGCTGCTGATGATGATATTATGAGTTCCCTTTTGTTGTGTGATATTCTGATTGCTTATTGGTAGGAGTGTTCACCATACCTGCAGTAACTGCAGCTTGTTATCTGCGTTGTCTGTCTGCTCGTTGAAGAGGCTGACCTCCTGTGCCTTGGAGAGCAGCCATGTTTGGAACTTATTGACGTAGTCCTGGTACTGCTGGTGCTCCTCGGCTATTCTCTGAACCAACAGTAGCCTCTCCTACAAAGTCACAGATACAATAAACAATATGGAATTACACAACTAATTACACAGTTAACGCCCAACACAAACACACACACACACACACACACACACACACACACACACACACACACACACACACACAAATACTGTCCATTCAAGAACTGTAGTTTGTGTCTAGAGCGGCCGTTCTGTAGTGAATGAAACCACGGTAATGTATTACACACACCACATCCTGTCTTACACACACATTTCCACCACTGAAAGACGCATAGAGTAAAACCCTAACCTCATATAGCTGCAGTTATCAGTGCAGATGTGCCTAAATGAAGTATCTTATAACAAAGCATTTAAACCAGACTGCTGAGAGTGGAGACAGCACTGACAGTCATAACAGAGTTAAAAGAAGACCGCGCAGCATTCAATGAAATCCTTTGAGGAAGTTTAGCGAAGTCCTTTTGTAGGGATTTTCCAGTAGTTTTAACAAGAGGCAACAAAGAAGAGAAGGTTGACGTGTTGCTTCGCCGTCCCCCTACACACTCATACAATATTGATACACCCCTGCTGCTTTTAGTCTAGAATTATTAGAATTCTGATTCCAGAATGTTCAGCTTCAGTGTGATGGTAGAGACAGCTGGTCCGCTCACCACAGCCTTGTCCTGTACGTCGCTGTAGGCGTCCTGCAGGGCGTCCTGCTTCTCCGGGTCCACGCTGGGGTCCTCGGTGCGGTTGTGCAGCGCGGCGGCCTCGTCCAGCAGCCTCTCCAGCAGCAGGGCCTGGGCCTGGACGTCGCACAGGGTCACCTGCGTATGGTCCACCTGCCATAGCTTCTCCCGCACGCCCGGCTGCAATTCCGGAGCCGCCTCCAGGGAGCGATCCAGCTTGGCCAGCCACGCCTGGAATTCCTCGTGGGCCTTCAGGTACTCACTCCAGTGCAGCCACACCCACTCTATACGGCTAGATTGAGAGGAGGGGATTGGAGGTAGGGACAGAAGAGGCCTGGTCTGAGCGCATCCAACTTTATACCCTTGATAAATGTACGATACCGTAACTGAGGTCAATAGGGAGCACCAATCCAACACCAGTGCAATTTGAAATTAAAACATATAAAGTTTAACTTGGTTTATAATCATTCTTCCATAAGGAATTATTTTAGGTTGTGCAAATTACACAGTTGTTAAATATGTACATAATCATGTTGTTACAATTTTATAATAGCAGTGACTAAGTAACACTAAATGCTGCGTGGGTCCATAAAGTCTGGCCAATACCATATCCGTTTGAGCCAAAAACAGTGCACAACTGGACCAGTGAATCATTGCTGAGAAACACTGCTTTTATCTTTTTGCACAACCCTTTTATTTCTAAAGGGTTAAGCATTCATGGTCAAGTTTATTTCTGCACAAAGCTAATTCACCTTTGGCTGTGTCTAAATCACCAGTTCTGCTATATATTTATCTTTGGCTGCCTCTAAATCACCAGTTCTGCTATAGATTTATCTTTGGCTGTGTCTAAATCACCAGTTCTGCTATAGATGTATCTTTGGCTGTGTCTAAATCACCAGTTCTTCTATAGATTTATCTTTGGCTGCCTCTAAATCACCAGTTCTGCTATAGATTTGTCTTTGGCTGTGTCTAAATCACCAGTTCTGCTATAGATTTATCTTTGGCTGTGTCTAAATCACCAGTTCTGCTATAGATTTGTCTTTGGCTGCCTCTAAATCACCAGTTCTGCTATAGATTTGTCTTTGGCTGTGTCTAAATCACCAGTTCTGCTATAGATTTGTCTTTGGCTGTGTGTAAATCACCAGTTCTGCTATAGATTTGTCTTTGGCTGTGTCTAAATCACCAGTTCTGCTATAGATTTGTCTTTGGCTGTGTGTAAATCACCAGTTCTGCTATAGATTTGTCTTTGGCTGTGTCTAAATCACCAGTTCTGCTATAGATTTGTCTTTGGCTGTGTGTCTGTTTCTGGTGTGCTTGGCATCAGGGTTTGTGTTATTACACAGTAATTCCCAACCCGTGGCTCATTAATAGTTTGCATCTGTCTCACACAATCAGACCAGTAGTCCCATGATCTGTTTAATATCCATATTTACGGTGTTATCTCTGGCAGTGTTTGCACTGGCTACTAAAATTAATTAAAGCTTGACAGAATTATGCTAAGTCTATTAACAATGGCTACAGAATCGGGTAATGTTTGCCAATGTTATTAATGATTTAATAATTCCTACTCAATTTCTTTCAAATGCAGTGAGCATGAACAGTAACTGTGGTGCAAAGATTTCAAATACTTTATGCATGAGGCCAGATTCTTTGCCGTGAGGGAAACAAGACAGATAAATATTCCTATCAGAACATTAATTCAGATTCATGTTTTTTTTATAGACATATCAGTGCCCTATATCCGACTGTAAGGGATATTAACATGTGTAGCCAACAAGGAGACATTCAAAACACAAACACTTCCCTGATAGATACGGTGGGGTAAAATATTTGCAGATTTTTAAGCCATTCCAGACAAACCCCCTGCTGTACCTGTGACAGTGTAGGTCCCCTGCTGTACCTGTGACAGTGTATACCTGCTGTACCTGTGACAGGGGATAATGTAGGTCCTCTGCTGTACCTGTGACAGTGGATAATGTAGGTTGTGGTCTCTTCCCAGAGTGCCTTGAGGTCTCTGAGTTTGGCATGGGTCTGGTGCCTCGTCTCTTCGTCTCCGTTCTGCAGCAGAACATCTGCAGCCACCAGAGCCCGGTCCATCTTCAAACGACCATCATGCTCCGACTCATGGATCCGCTTTAAACACAGAGAAACACATAAATGAAAGAGAGGATAACATTTCTTCTGCTTATCAACAGTATGCCGATTTGTTTAATGTTTTTTTACATTACAGGATATAGAAGTCTATACTGTTCAGAAAGAAACAGTTATGTACCATCTCTATACAGAATTGCTGACAGTCCATACGTATGGATGATTACCAAAGCCCGGTACTGAACAGGCCCTGGGGCGAAACTATTACAGGCCGTAGTATTGATAAGCTCAAACGTAACCGGTTCTTTTATCTGTACATCATTTTGGGGTTATTTATTATCACGCTGCAGCAGAGGAGAGGATGAATGACTGCTAGTGACTGATGTCTTTATTCTTTCTAAACTTCACTCAGTATTTTGATGTCAGGAATATGATTTATTGTATTGCCGTTTTAGATTTGTTTGCAGTGAGATACTATTGAGTTAATAAAGTGACTTTGCTGTTGTTGTAGACATTAGTGTTGCTGCTCTAGAAACAACATTTTGTTATATTTAAAATATTCAATTCTAATCTTGTTCTGAATGTATTATATATACGGTATATATAGCAATTATTTAGTAATAATATAATAATAGTAGTATCAATAAAATATAATGATTCCCATCCTTACTGGTAAGTAAATATGTTCTGCTTTGCACCATCATATTTTTCTCTATATCAAAGTCTATACAGGCTGATGACGTCTTACAAACATACAGCTGTGTCAACATGCCAAGGCGAAATTGGTTTTGCGCCATGTGCCTCTCTAACACGTGTACCCTCGTCAGTTCACTCAGGCATTTGACTATGAAGTGTCACGGCATGGTGCTAAGGGTCAGAGGGTGGCACTTAATGAGTTTCAAAGAGGTCAGGGTCAAAGTTGAGGGGTTTGTCTCGTGTGTGTCAGATCTCACCTCGGTCTCCCTGAGCCGGGCCTCCAGCGCCGCTCTGGGCCCCTGGGTGTTGTCGTTGACCCGCAGGCGCTCCTGCACAGCCCGCATCCAGGCCACGGCGCCGTCCACGCTCTCCCCAAACTCATGCTGCTCTTGCTGAGTCATGAGGACAGCAGGCACTGAACCAACCCTGCCTGAAGGGAAGCAGCATTAAGGGTAGCCTGTTGTGAGTGTCTCTGTGTGTGTGTGTGTTTCTCTCTCTCTCTCTCTCTCTGTGTGTTTCTCTCTCTCTCTCTCTCTCTCTCTCTCTGTGTGTGTGTTTATGTGTGTGTGTATGCAAAAGAGATTGAGAATCTCACTCAATGCAGAGACAGTTTCGGGCATCATTTGAATATCTTATCAGGAGTGGATTGTGTGTGTGTTAGTGAGTGTGTGTTTGTGTGTTTGTGTGTATGTCTGCAAAAGAGATTGAGATTCTGAATCAATGCAGACAGTATCCCTATCAACTTGAATATCTTATCACTGTACAGCCACAATCACTACTAAGTAGCCTACTAATCATGCAGCAACATTTTACTGAGGAACTCCATCTGGTCAGAAGGGATTTGGTCGCCTAGATATTCTAGTGAGCATGAACCTCTTTTCTCGGTGACTCATATCTCCCAGCACATGGTTTCCGCACCACCGCGCCGCGCCACTGAGCTTAGTGCCCTGCTCAGAAAACACTGGGGCTTACAGATCACTTTTACTTTTCTTGTGCACACACCAGCAAATTCATTGATTCTTAATAACAAAATCTGATCTCACTGTGACACTGTATTCTGTTAGTTGTATATAATAGGATTAATGAGTAAACAGAATGGATAATGATTAAGATGTTAACTTAATGTTTACATTTCATCCAACTGTATTTGGAGAGTTGTAAGGAACGCCCCTCCCTGCCATCTGCCCCGAAAAAAAGACGCAGAAATGCCCAAATATAGCCAGTTCGAACAGGGACTACACTTTCCACGTCTCCCACATCTCATTCAACACTGCAAAAGTAGGATATCGCTATTGAGTGTCATTATCGAGCTCAGGTGAACTACATGTGCGCTTCCTATTTTGGGACGGGAGAATCCCATTGATACATCTTGTGACAGGAGTACTGCGAATCGTCCGACAAACAAATACAAACACATGGTTCCGCGTTGTTATTGTCATTCATTGGATGTGGTGAGGAATAGGCTGTCATGTAATATCACACGCAGCTAAAGTTTGATCGTTTAGGACTGACAGTGTCAGCTAAACAGTGACAGCTCAGCACAAATCGTTTCTAGCGAATCAAACATTTATACAATGACGACATAAAATACAGGATTTCTGCTTACTTACGATTACGAGGGCATCTGCTGTCAATATGCTTATAGGCGAAGACCTACTATGCTACGAAGTTTGTATGATAACGCAGGAAGTATTTGCAGGCCCTTCGCTTGAATCAGTTGGCTAACCAGCTTTTCTAGGCGAGAGCAACAAATCCACCGAGCAACTGATAATCTGCGCAAGCTGCGTCACACTGTACGTCAAGATTCAAATCGAAGGCGCGCTTTTGAGTGACATTCAAACTGCACTAGACGTAGCCTACCGCACAGCTGTCTGTAATATGATCGCGGCAGAAAGTGAAGGCATGAGCGAGAATTAAGTGGTTACAATATATTTTCTGTTTTTGTAAATGTTACGTAAGGATTCAAAAACAAAATGAATTTTGGAGATAGACCAACAGGGGAACAGAGGAAAACATGTTGTAGCTTGTTGACATCTTAAGGGTGATTTCTTTGAAATTGGGTAAATACCTTCTTTATGCCATTGTGAATGAGCCTACACATTTCCATTAAGATTGGTCATTCACACAGGCATGTACTGGCTGCAGAATTTGTATTGGCCATTGCAAATAAGCCAAGTACAAGCAAACAAAACTTCAAAACTTGAAGCATAAGTGGTTCTTGAGATGTTGAAAGTTGTCAGTTGCAGTGCCCCCTATGGATGAAATGTCATGAAATTTGGCATGCACCCAAAGAATGTGGTGGTGATGCAGCTTGTCAGCTTTCGTAAAGTTTGAACCTTTACATTACAACATATTGGCTAGTGAAGCGGTCGTTTTTTGCATTCACTAGATGGCATTACTCCACACATTTCATTGTAATAAGCTAGGGTCATGCATCTGCTTGAAGCCAACTTGCCATAATTTTTTTTTTTTGTTGTCTCATCTGCATTGCCATGTGTCAGCTGCAGTGCTCCTTATGAACAACATTTTACTAAATTTGGTTTGTGTCAAATGAATATGGTAGTGATGCAGAATGTTAAATGGCGTTCAAACCTTTACATAACAACATATTTGCTAGTGAAGCGCTAGCAAACATTGAACATTATTCACTAGGTGGCGCTCCACAAATGAGTCATTATCAGTAAGGGTCAGGCTCCTCCTAGAGGCTAACTTGCCATAATAATAGCGAAGAAATACGCGTACCTAGGGACACAAAAATGAATAAATAAACACTATATGACACTGTGGATGTTGCCAACAATTCTGACCATAGCAGAGTTTTTTTGTAAAATGCTTTTTACTTAATTTCTGTTTATTTTACAGCAGATGATAAATACATTGTACATTCTTTCCCACCAATGCAAACATGGATTTGAAAGAAGCAAAACATTGCAGTAGCTTTATGACCAACAGGTTTTTTTTTCTGTAACAGTACACAGATTTCCAACAACCATTTACTTACACTGCTTTTTTATCAAACCAAGTTACTTAAGGCAGTTTAAGATGCTAGTCACATGACTGATCAAGTTTAACATGATTAAATCAAAAAGCCCCTTGCCTTAAGTTAATGGAAAAAAGCTATAAATACAATGTAAGAACATTAGCATGTGTAGGATATCCTAGAGGAAAATATACACTTCCACACTAATGCAGCAATACATAGGCTCATGTTCTGAGATAATCCCCACATTTTAATCACTTTGTTTATACCCTCTTAGATAACAAAATGGGGTGGCATTTATTTTCAAAGTGCTTCAAATGCTTAACATTACCATGTACATTACAGTACAAACATGCTATTTATTTAAGGATTTCTGTCCAAAGAGACATAAGCGCATACACTCACGAATGATCATTCAAAGACGTGCACACTTGCACACAAATGCACCCGTGTGGACACACACTCATGGACATACGTGCACATACACGTGCGCACACACATACACACACACACACACACACACACTAATAAATATTAGATCAACCTAACCGAAAGCAAAGCTAACACCAACATCACTTGTAACATTTAAAACAGCATCAGAATTAAAATGACATTTGGTGGGTCACTGTATTTCAAGCAGATATTAAAAGTCCAAGATCAAATCTTTGAAGAAAAAAGCATCTGACTCTCAGTCTCATCTTCTCTCCCGCGATAAATAAGACCAATGGAGCCTTGTGATGCTTCTACAGAGACCCAGCTGACATTTGAAAGAAACTCAAAAAACATAAAACTTATGACAACAGAAACACTAGATGCCGCAACACTCAGTCTGTGTTCCTCTGGGCGAGGAGGAGGCATTGTGAGTTCATAGCCCCTCGGGTGGTTAGCTCAAGGTTCGAGCCTTGCAATCCAGGCCCGGATCAGCAGTACACTGACCAGTATATCAGGTTGAAGATGATATAGGCCCCGGGGAAGAAGCTGCGGGAGTACTTGTCAATGGTATGAGTGTTCTTGATAATGCGAAATGAGCGCAGGCCTTTCTTCTTGGTGGTGGTGGACTCACTGCTCACAGACAGGTGCACCACCATGTGCTCTTGCTTCTCGTGCTCCTCCTCGTGGACCATGGGGGCCTCGGTGTAGCCTGCCAGGCTGTTGGTGTCCGCCTCGCTGTAGGTGCCGTCGCCCATCATGGTGCCCGTGTGAGACATGCCACAGGTGCAAGGCAGGGACTGCAGAGACAGGAAGTGGGGGAGGGGAAGGGGGGCAGTGTGGTGTGGACAGATGGTGGCAGTGAGAGTGCTGTAAGTACACACAATGCTTCAGTTGTGTCTCTATCCTGTAGCTTGGAACATGTGATCAGTGTCAATCAAGGCTAAATCCCAACCCCCTATACGAAGTGATAGGTGGAGTTGATCTGGCACAGAACTGGCAGTACCTAGGCCAAAACATGGTTAGATCTCTTCCAGAATCAGCCTCTAGATGGGACTGTAGCTCTGATAGTAAAGCATGATCCTAGCAAAGCCAGTCTCATGAGTCTGTTCCAGAAAACACATTTAGGCCTACCAATGAGAAAAGAGAAGCACTCCATTTGCTGTAATCTACCAGAAAGCATCTGACTCAGGGCTGGCTGTAGCCAAGGTTGGGCTCCACAGTGGAGTGTAGAGGAATATATAGGTTTTAATGAATTTGAAGAGAAAAAGCATGATAGGCAGTATTTAGGCTACCAATATGACAGATGTGTTTATCCACAGATCAATCTGCAGGTGGAGAAAATCAACAACAGTGTAAAAATGAAACCCCTCTGCTATAATCTGCAAGTGGAATGGTGTTGGGAGGTGTAGATGAGAAAATAGGCTCACTTCCTGCATCCACAAATTGCTTCTCTGTTATAAGTCTCTCCCCCCCCCCCTCCCCTTTCCAAGCTAATCATTAACTTGATCCGATCTCTCAAGGCACAGTGATAAAATCTCTACAACCTTTCCAGCAAGTCTCTATCGCAGTTCCCAACAAATAAAGCTGGTTTCATATCCAATCTCAACCGTTATCCATGGCCAGTTTGGGTTCATACTCACACAGGGAGTGCTCCAATCCCCTGCTCCCCAAAGATATGAACTATGTTTATCGTGTTATGGGCCTGTTGCTTTGTGCCATTGATTGTGTACCTCTGTTTTAGATACGTTAGGTCTCACCTGTAATCACCTGTGATTACCTTCAGGTACCAGATTCCTTTAAGAACTGGCCACACCCCTCCAGTGTTGTGCATGAACGCGTTCAAAAGAACGCGTTCATTGAACACGTTCATTTTTATGAGAACGATGAACTGAACGCAACTTCATGACAAATAATGAATTTGAACGGTGAACACGTTCATATTATCTGAGGTCCAGCGCCACTGAGGTCTAGCTAAAACATTACGGAATGTTTTCCTTCTGCTGAGGAATGACACTGTCTAAATCGAATGCTTGTACCATGTCGTTGCTCAGTACCTGTTAAAAAGGCCATAGTAATTATTTGTTAAATTGCCCAAACAGACCATGTTTCGGTAAATGACCATATTTGGTAATTGCGTTGGTCATGTGACTCCACTTCTCACGGTGCAATGTTTGATATTGCTTCATGGCATATTTAGATGGAGTAGCAGTTAACTTCGGGCATATTTTCACATAATTGAACGTTGCACTTTGTTGAAGTTGTGTGCGTCCATGTATACGTGAGTTTGACTTTGTAGCCTACCTTGTCAGTATGTGTTTGTTATAGTTTAGCTTTCTCATCATCGTTACGAGCACTGTCACTTAATTGATCCAGCAACTGTTCGTGAACTCGCTTAGCATAAGCTGCTAATGTAAAAATACGAGTGGTACAGGGTTTACCTATGCTAACTTTTGAGCGGTCTTTCATTTAGTGTACATGCCCTTGTTGATCTGAGATTAAACCAGTAGCATATAATTGCTGAAGAGCAAGTTATTATTATTAGTTCCCTGTATAATTCATTATTTAAATAGTACTACATACTAATTAAAAAAAATGAAAATGAACTGAACTATGAACTAGTTCAGAATTTAAATGGTGAACTATGAACGTGAACGATTCATGTTTACTTGTATGAACTGAACTTTGAACTAGTTCATGAGAGGTGTGAACGTGCACAACACTGCACCCCTCTCTCTCTCTGTCATACACACTCTGCAACTGCTTACCTGGCTGCACAACATGCAGCTTACACTCCACCTATCCTTTTCCCCTTTATAATAATAAATATAGTTCTAAATTCAGTTTGAGGTTTTTCTGTTCTCGGTATGTTAAAACCTCTGTAGTATGTTTAGAGTAGACAGTTGGTTGTTTAGACACAGAGGTATTTATGTGATGTTGAGAGATATGGCCATTGAGCGAGGTCCCCTAACCAGTAGCCTAAGGAATTTCACATCTTCCTTATGAATGATTGAAATTCCCAAACATGGGATTTCTTTTTTCACTTTCACCAATGAGGCGTTTACCTGTTCTCTCATCCTCTCTCTGTACTTCCTGCCTCGTCGCTCCTCGACTGTGGTCAGGTAGTTCACTGCGGCGTACTCCAACACGGACAGGAACACAAACACAAAACTGACCCACAGGTAAATGTCCACTGCCTTGATATAGGAGACTCTAGGCATGGAGGCATTGACTCCAGTAATGATGGTGGACATTGTGAGCACAGTTGTGATGCCTGGTGGAAAGAAATCACAGAAAACTGGGGTCTGAGGACATGTATACAGCATATGTGGGGACTTGTACTGATTATATACATATATGCTGTCAGGCATATTAGTTTTGTTCTCTCTGTGTTCAAGTCTCATCTTGTCATTTAAACAAATATACAGTCTTTATACCTGAGACAATAGCCTAAAAATATACATAAAATAAAATAAAATAAACATAATAATATAATATAATATAATAACATATATTACTATAACAGTGACCCTCTGCATCAGTAGGGGGGTCCTAGAGGACAACATGCTATAATCATTTAATCATTTAATAATATTTAATTTAATAGTTTAATTTTAAAGTGATTTAGACTACCCCACTTCAGGGGGCGCTAGCATAAAGGGGCAAGCCTACCTAGGGACACAAAAAGGAAGAAAAAAGTCATCACTAGGGCCACACTAGGGCCACAGCTCGTCCGTACCTAAAGAGACTCTGGCTGGCACTGCTCTGCGGTCGATCCAGAATGATACCCAGGACAGCATGACCATAAGGGTGGCTGGGAAGTAGGTCTGCAGCAGGAAGAAGAAGATGTGTCTCCGCAGAGTGAAGTTAATGAACAAGCGGTTGTACCAGCCTGGAGGAAGAATACACACACATACATGCACACACACACACACATACACTTACAGTTAACCTACAGACATCAATATACGTCAATATACTTCTGTCACAGACAATGTAAGCCCAGTCCATATCTTAAGCGTAAAACAGAATGGAACCTAACCCAAGTCATTTATTTTTCCTTTTTGTGGTCGGCACATCTAGGAAACAATTTTGTTGCTTATTACTGGTATAACTGGTTTTGATTACTTGTATTGCATTTTCATCCTGTAAAATTGTCTGTATGAAAAAATCCAGTATGTATGATAAAGATACATATTACATCTGTGTCTCCTTGTCTGTTTGTGGCGCACCTGTGCTGCTGTAGAAAGCCAGCCGGGAGGTAGTGTGGAACTTCTGG
This sequence comes from Clupea harengus, assembly GCF_900700415.2. Taxonomy (NCBI): domain Eukaryota; kingdom Metazoa; phylum Chordata; class Actinopteri; order Clupeiformes; family Clupeidae; genus Clupea; species Clupea harengus. Next base: position 19,675,854 of record NC_045165.1, read on the forward strand.
ATCATAAACTGAGACAGGGAGATCTTCTCGTCCGTGCTCAGCGACTCGTCGCCGTTCTTCCAGTACAGCATTAAGTCCTCATCCGTGTAGGCGTCTGACAAAGACAAACCCCAGGACTTTAGGGCTCTGACTTACATTCGGGATGAAAGACATGGCTGATCGGCTCCTGCCGATACAGTATAAGAAAAAACAAGAAATAAAGAAAGGCTGTACTCACAGCTTTCAAGCTCAAGCGAGCAAGTCTGTGAATCCAGGGGGAATCGGCTGAAGTCCATGTTACAGGCTGCTGTTACTGTGACCCTGCACATCAAAAAAAAAAACACATTACAAATGGATGAAGAGAGCCTACACCCATCCAACCACACACCAGAAATGATACGAGCAACGGTAAATACACACCAACATCACAGACATCGCACAGAGAGAGTCACGCAGAGTCTCATACAACATCTCCCTCATGAAATATTCATGAAGGAGAAGCATTAACTTAAGAGCACAATTGCCTTTGCCACGACTGAATTCATTCACTTGGGCCTGTAAACACCTCTTGGTAGGCAGCCAAGACGAACTGGGCCAGTGCCATCGATAGTAGACAGGTCCCCTGCAGTGGGAACACACTGTCCAGCCACTGACCAACACGCTGCCCCCGGGGCCTTGACCTTGTTCACTGGTAGACTCACCACACGCCACAAGCATTTTTCTAATTTTAACAGTAACACAGGCAACATGGAAATGTACCTGTGTGTGTTTTTATTTATTTTATCAGCAGTAGCGGTAGCTATTTTTTAGGAGCTTATTACAAGCTGCATACATTATGGCTATGTGTATTTATGGTCATAACAATAATGATAAAAATATACCTAATATGCATTTCATAAATAACATCAAATGTACCAAATATGGAAGTCATAAACAATGTCATGTCAATCCACATAATGCCACAAAGGTTTTATTTCAGGATAATTTGCATAGTTGCAGATGGTGTTTCTCATGTAAATAAAACATTTTTGGGCTCATGAATAAAATAGCTCAGCAGAGATATTCAGACAAATATATGGACAGATATCTCTACCTCAGGCTGTAGAGCACGTGTCCATCGGGAAACACACGCAGCATGATGTTGTCAGTGGTGGTGTCATGGATGAAGGACCTCTTGGAGTGGACGAAGAAGACGTCAGGCACCCAGATCTTTTTGACCAGGCGGCCGTCGAAGGTCATGCTCTTGTTCGTGGAGCTGGTGAACGACAGACGCTCGTCCTTCCAATAGTGTCTCAGGTACAGGGTCATGGTGAAGTCCTGTGCAAGAAATGGTGCCGCATTTACGTTGTTTGCTTTGGACAGTGTGTGGTTTTCCCCCCCACATTAAAGGTACACACATCCGCCCAGCAACAGTGGAGGCTTCTATGCAAAGCATGGCATGATTGGGAGTGGTTGGGCATTCAGCATTTTGACCGGAAGTGGGCCAAAACACTACCGGAAGTGGCCCAGAACACTACCGGAAGTGGGCCAGAACATTACCCGAACTGGCAATGCTGATTTAAAAGCATCAGTTTTCTGAGCCACAGCGACCCCATGTTAACAGGTCATGCTCTATTCACTGAACTCAATATGAACTATCCTTATATCTCATCCTGTTGTGCTGATGATGCAGCATAGCATTTGATAAGACATACAATATGTACTACATACATAACTGAAGAAAAAACTGCCATGTATGGCATAGCATTTGATGTGAAATATGTACATATACTATTCAAGGAGACACTGTCATATCTGACATGGCATATGCTGAGACATTGCCACTGCCATATACAGAGGTTGGTAAAGAAGACGTAAAACAATCTCCATTGATGTTCACAAGCTGGTCTCTTTAAAAACCAGGATCATTTGGACAAATGTCCTCCTTTCGCCTGATCAAACCCTTACTCTGCCTCAGCCTATGTGTTTGCATGTGTTTGGGTGCGAGTGTTTTTGAGCAGGAGTTTGTATGCAAGAGAAGTCCCAAGTGTACAAGGTTTTATGGAAATGAAGGAATCCGAGAAAGAAAAATAAATCCTTTTCTTCACCGGTCAAGAACAATGCTTGCACAAACACATTACTGTATTTGCATGGCCCTGAAAGACTTCAAACTGCATAGCCAGAAAAATATGAGAGAATATAGCAAACAGACATTTAAATAGTATATCCCCCTTCATCTGAAATGTGCATTTCAAAACCCCATATAAAACACGTAGGCAGACGTGCACTGAAACAACATCACCTAGTGTTTATTTTTTCCACAATGACAAGCAAACAATGGTGAGTAGGATAGCACTATTTTCCACACAAGGGTGCACCGCTGTGCATCAAGTAATCCCATACAATTTACACGGGCAGTTCGTGATTTTCCATTTGAGGAGACGCGGCTCCGGACACAGCTATGGCAGTGCATTCACATTCTGTTCATCACCCTTGACAGCTGGGATGGAGAGGGACCTATTCTGCACTTATGCCATGCTAAATCACTAAAGCTGATCATCTTTCTCTCTCGCTGTCTCCATCGTTCCCCCAACGTTACATAACGGCCAACATTTGGAGCTGCCCATAATTATGTATCGTCAACAATAGTCCTAAAATGTCTTTGTTACATCACAAAGAGGCTTTCCCACCAGGGAATACAGAGACGAATCTGCATCAGAGCCAGGGATGTCATCTGTCAAAGCTGGGGAACACTCTACCAGAAAAACAAGAAATCCTCCTCTCCATTCTCCTTTTACATCACTTTGCACAACTAAAGGCAGCGATTGCGGGGACAGATGTCAGCCAAAAACCATCTCCAAAGTTTTTAGTATCTTATTAAGTGTTAGTAGAAACGACTTAAATCAAGGCCCATGAAATGCAGAGCAAAATGACTAGGGCCCGAAGGGTTATAAAGAATGAGTCATTAACCTACCATATCTACTTCTGAAATGCTATCCAAGCTTTCCACTTGCACGTCAACTCCAACTGGAACGGCAGGGCCTGAAATAGAAAGAGGGGGGGGGGGGGGGGAGAGAGACAATTCTTATGTCACATACAGCCAGGCTGACAGGTTTGAAAGCACATCTGTGCTGGAGCTGACAGGGACCCAGTGACCTGGACCGTAATAAAATAAAATCTCTCATGCCCCTGGCGGTTCTGACCCTCAGGGCAGAGAAGACACGAGTCTGCAATCTTCTGTACTTCTGAAGTAACAGTGCCATGGACATCTGAAGGCTTTTCTCCTCGTGGGGACAGAAGGCTCTCGTGTAGTGCTGGCTTTCACTTTCCACGTTGATGTCGACACAGACAGACACCGAGCACAGCGTGATTCTGTTCTCTTGCAGTGGCTAACATTCGCAAGCACTCTCAGCCTCTCCATTTCAACTTCATCTCGTCAGGATTATGGGTTATGAAGATGAAAGACACCTCTAAGCCCTGACCACAGCCTGAATGGTCAACAAAAACATACGTATATATGGAGGCAAAGCATGCAGTTTAAAGGAAAGATTTAGATGAGATTTCCATCTCTTAGATTGTACAGTAGTCTGTACAGTTCACCAACTGTAATCCGATTAGATTGGCTAAAGTATAGATAGCAAAACATACCAGTTGATGGTTGCCTCAACTGATCTGATATGTTCAGGAAAACTAGAGTAGAATGCTTTTACTCTCCACGATTACGCGCTGATGGTTTTACTTCAGTGTGTATGGCATGTAAACAAAGTGGACATGCACCCATCGCTGATTGTGCCGGTAATGTGAACACTGTGCTGGAAAGATTGCGGAGGCATACAGTCACATCTCTTGCCCTTTGCTTTTAGAGGACATAGAAGAATCCGCTTCTGTTATCAATGACATTTTTTTTTCAAATCAGCTGAATGACAAACATAGAAAAACATTCCTGGGAGAAATCAATATTTCCAGACCAATCAACCCCCCGATGTGACATTCCTGTTTATCTGCCTCTACATCTGACCTCGTCTGAAATGGCTGTATCCATGAAACTAATTACATTCCAGTGCAAAAAAACTGCAGAACATTTATGATCAATTCTTCACCGTGATGAATTAAATTCTTTTTTCACAGAATGACATAAATTCTGCAACCGGCAATCAAAAAACAGGTGCCTCTGTGACAGCACAATGCACACCAAAATTATTTGTTATCCTTAATTTCTCTGTACCTGTGCACATATCGTTATCTCTTATCAAAGGGAGCTGGGGAAGGCCTGCCCATCCTTCCATGTTTGGCCAGTGTCGTCGTGGGCAGACAGCTGTCAGAGAGGCGTGGTGCGGTGAGGGATTGTAACATGTGCTAATCCACGTGGCCAAGACAGCAGAAACTGCCAGATTAATCTCGTCAGGCAAGCTACGCCACGGAGATACAGTCAAAGTCGGTCCCAGATGGTTAGGGCTAAACCGGCAGACAGCAATGTTTAAGCTAAGCTTCTCTCTCTACCCATATCCAACAAAAATCTAAAAGTTAATAAAAAATATGTGATTACCATCTTTCATGCTAGGTCCCCATGTGGTAGGGCATGCCATTTCAGTGATTTACAGTGGATGACTGCCATGGCTATTTGCTATTGGCCAAGAGTGTTTCTGCTGATATGAGCAAAGCTGTGGGCAAGCTAAATACCATGCTATGCATTCTCATGTCAGTGTGTGGTAGGCTGGGAGGAAAATGACACAAGTTCTGATACACTCCTTAGCACAATTCGACGATAATGATCTCAGCCTAATTCTGTAACGGGACATGATTAATACTCCATTATTTTTCACATGCCAAAAATATCAGCAACCTCAGGCAATACTGATAGTACTAACAAACCACTTGTGAAAAGCCTGATATCACTACCCATCTTCTGTTACGAGAACAATCTTCACTGAGACCAATCCATCATATTGGCTTATGTCATAGCGAGATGTTATGTCCTCAACATATAAATATATAATGCCTATACTTAATCTATCAGTCACATTATGTTCCGGACACGTTTCATGCCCATTCTTACACCATGTGTTTGACATGGAGATTTGAGTGCTCCAGTACATGGTTTAGCTATAAGCTTAATGCATAGGGTGAAAGCTATCTTCTCACTGGATTAACAACTAAATCAGTCTGGTGCATTTTCCATCACTTCTCACTAAGAGGTCATGATACATCCTCAGAGTGGGCTGGTAATGGTGTTTCCTTCACCTTTCCTACTCTACCCAAAATGCACCTGTACAGTAATAGCTGCAGGAAGTCACAGTCCATCAACACAGAAGGAGCTGCTCACAGCCACTTTACCAGCACTTGGACAAGCTACCCTATATCTAATGAGACAGTAGCCTGTGGGTAATATTTCTGCTGACTTTGGTGAGTTTTGGGAACAACTGAAAGCCTAAGGTTTGTGAGGTGGGGGGACGGGGGGACGGGGGGACGGGGGGGGCACATCATACAAACTTGTTACTGAAGAACCCCCCCCATTCCCCCACCCCCCGCACCCCCACCCCCACCCCTCTGCCCAACATCCACACTACTGCTCACCACCCTGAAATGTGATGTTTTTACAGAGGGGACAGCCGCCCTCCAGAAACACACCCACATCCACATCGGTGTATTTCAGTGGAGGGGGTGGCAGCAGCGGAAAAACTGTGTCTTTGCCTCAGGCACCAAACGAACCAGAACCACCAAGGAGATAGAGGCAGCGACTAAGAGCCAAAGCCTGAAAACACATCACATTCTCACACACACACACACACACACACACACACACACACACACACACACACACACACACACACACACACACACACACACACACACAGGACTTGCTGCAGCCTGTTATCTTTTCCTTACCGGACACAACTGTGGGAGGATGTCTTTCACATGAAGTGCTTCATTTAAGCGAGGCAATGTTCAGCCCACCTGCAGATCCCCAAGATGTTTACTCGAACACACACACACACACACACACACACACACCTCTGTCCAGCAAGGCTGTACTGCTAACAAGACAGAGAACAGGTCAGTGCACTGCGTCAGTAAGTCGATACGAGCTGTTTATTCTCCTTTCCACGCACAGCTCGGAAAAGGCTGAACAAAGCACCTAACAATCGGCATTAGGTGGAGTTTCCATGGTTCTGCAGCCCTGAGTGCCAACTTTTAAGTCCTACACAAAGAGCAGCCTTGAGCCCATCTGATTTCATCTGAGCCTATAATACCATCCGAGTCATCCAGCAGAAAGCCTGGAGGGGGCCTTCATGAAACCTCGCAATATATCTGCTGATACACAGTGTGAAATTAAAGGCAATGAGGTTTCTTTTTTTTTTCATTTTTCTTTTTTTGTGAGTGCTCGCACTGTGAATACACACAGTGCACTGGGGCCAGCGCGCGGGCGATGCTGTTTGATTAGTCTCATTAGTCATGCCTCGTTCAATATGATTAAATCCCACTGTGTTACTACAGGAAGCCACAGCATCACAGTAGTAGAAAACACACCTTTGTTATGTGAGATATCCCATACTTCCCGTCCAATCCTATTCCACACCGTCACTTCAAAGAGCAAATTAAATTATACCTAATTTACATTTTCTGTTTTCTATTATAAATCAGAAAACTTAATTACTATTCTTTTGCTGTTCTTATGGGAACAACCGGCTCCTATTGATGATTTATGAAATTCAATCTTCATCCGGTATCTGATGGCATTATCTGCCTCCAGCGTCGGGCTCAAATAAATGAACTGAGCCACGGAGCATCTGCTGTAATCTGCAGCCTTAACATTGGCTTTACAAAAGAGAGTCGAACAGAGAATGTACCTCTCCCCTTATCAGCCCAAGACAAAGTCTTATTTGGCACCGTCATTTCCCATTGGAGATTGTGTCAGTGCACTTCCAAAAGAAAAGATGGCACCTTTTTTTTTGCAAATTAAGAAACCTATGCTACAAAGTCACAGTGGAACAGTAGAGGGGAAATTAATATTTAAGGCAATATTAAGAAGAATTGTGCAGGGATTCAGAGGTAATTGAGGGGTTGGCTGCTACTTACAAGGAGATAAAGGAGAAATCATCATTAAAGATTCCACATTAAAAGCCTTTTAATATGCATTCAAGGCTGTTCCATGGTTTTAGTAAAAGGATTTCTTGCTAGTGGAGCTGGTACAGTGCTAGAAGTACTATATGGTGTACTGTTGTACAAGTCAAATGACTCAGATAAGCCTAGCCTATGATCTCAGCAGGCCCTTATTGTACTAATATGAAGAGCTGTGCAGGGGGGTGTAGCCGCAGGATGATTTGACATGAAAGACAGCTAGATGAGAGACAACTTATTTCAGTCTCATAACACGGCCACCTTGTACATGGGATCAGAAACATCAAGCTATTTTGGCACCGTTTCAGCCACAAAAAAATGACATAATTCGCCAAATGCACTACAACTATGTTTCAGCCATCCTTCCTTTCTCCTGGAATTTTGAGAGAGAAATTAAGACGATTTGTACATGGCTTCAGGTATAATTAAGTGGTTGGCCACCACACAACAAGAGATTAAAAGAGTCTGGTACCATATTAAGGGAGGATTTATTACAAATTAAGAGGTGTTTGGTTGGGGGGAAGATAGAGATTATTTTCAGTTTATTTAAGGGATTTCAAGGACTTGCTGCTTCACAGTGAAACACTAATGTTGGTGACATCCGTGTGGAGCATAACCCAGCTGGAGTTCATGCTTTGACCTTAGCTAACATCCAGAGGGTCTTTCATTGGCGCAACTGGCAGAGCAAACTGCTACTGCTAAACTGCTACATGAATAGAGGTAAAAATGTAAATGTCTTACCTGCGAATGCTGGCCTCATTGTGAAGTCATGGTCATCCACACGAAGAATTTGCTCTGTCTTCAACTTCTTAGATTTAGTGACATCTGGTGGCTTCTTTGTCAGTGCACTATCAAACGACATAATCAAGCACACCATTTTATGAAATCATATTGTTTCAACATCAAAGCCTGTCAGTTATTTTAGTTCGCTAATTGGCATCCTCTTGACAACACATGTTGAGGCAGTGAAGTGTTGTAGATGTACATATTTAATACAAAGAATGTGACATTTTACAATGTGAAAAGCAGAAGAAACAAATGTCAAAGCTTTTTTTTTTTTACTGTCAAAACCCTCATCTGTTATTTACTTTCAGGAGGATGAAACTGGCACAATAAATCCTGTAATATCTGTTGCGGTCAGTACTGGAGTTGGAGTATCCAGAATCAATACAGTTTACTGCTGATCAGTTATTGTTCATTTTCAGTGCAGCCAAAGCCAGCGACTCAGGGGCAGACCCGACCTGAGTCCAGTACAGTTCCATACTGCTGATAACTAGGGCCCTTATTTTCTATCATCTTTCAGCAGTAGATGACAGTAGTATTAACTGGTTAACAGTGGTGAGTAAGATTCTTCATATTTAATGAAAACAATTTTTTTAATACCACAAATGAGCTGTTTAGATCCTGACAAATCTTTTCTGTAGGCACTACCTCACAGGCATCTCCACTGTGGTAGATGTTGAGAGGCAATGTTTAAAAAACAAATCACAATTCCATGCGTGATGGAGAACCAATGGATAGCTTTCATGATTAGGAAGCGTTTTCCATGTTGAGTTAAATGCGAAAGATTAAACAGTCTTAATGTGATACCGCTGCAGAGCGTTAAGTACAAACTGCATCATATCAGCGCATCACAAATGTACACTGGCAGATGGGCAAAACGTGCTGGTGACACGTGGGTCTTTGGCCGCGGGTGAAGTGCACAAGTGCACTGCATGCCCATTGATGAGCTGGGCAGGGGGCACACACTGTCTGGGTCATGGCAGTGTCGCCGTTCCGCTCTCTGTCCCAATTAAGGTGTAACGCGCTGGGCGCGCAGGGTAATTATCTGTCGATGGAATAACTCGGTACGGCTAATCATTAAAGACTATTAAAAACGCTAAAGGGTTTCAGAGGATCATCATTATCATCATTAGTATCTTCATCATGATCATCATATTGTTTTTTCATATAGAACAACATAACACATATATTGAATTATATATTGAGAGTTGAAGTGAATGAACTCAACTACATAGCATGAACATAGTCTGAAAATCTTTAGGGCGAAGAGACGCAGATTAATCAATGTCTACACACTTACGTGCCATGCTTCTGGGTTTCCACTGGTCCCGTCCACCTCCTTTCCCTAGTTGCGTGTTTTCGGCATTCGCCGATAAGGATCAGGCAGAGAACGAAAAACAGCAGTTGTATGAGATAAGGCATCATGGGTTTCAGCTCATGTATCCACAGGTTAGTCCAGAAACCCCATCTAGTCCATGTGAGATTCGCAGTGGAAACAGCATCATCTTCACCTTCAAACACATTGGAAACGCTACAACTTGCATTGCCAGTAGTCTGCCCGTGGTTTAAATATCACCGCTGAAGATGCTGTTGCGCTTAGCGCCGTCTCCCGCTTGTCATTGGTTCACAGCTGTACAGCTGTTCTTTGGCGCTCAGACCGAGAGCGTCTTCGTGCCCACATGGCGAGTCAGCATCGCAGCCCAGCCAATGCGAGAGCACTGCTAGCTTAGCCTACGCATCTGGACACAGCCTTCAGTTGCTGGAGAGCAACTAAAAAAAAAGACTAGGATTAGCGCTCATACGTAACCTCAGCTATCGCATCCATTAGTAGAGTGTTTGCTCATGCTGAACCCCAGCGAATTGAATGACACAACTCTCCATCATCGACGGTGAGCCCCTATGTTGACCTTTGCAGACGGCAAGGTTTCGGAGTACGATTGAGCGAGTAAGAGGACAGATGTACGTGGGAAAATAATGCCATTTTAATTTGGTTTGAATATATATTACAATATCAGCTGGATCGACCGTGCTTAAGACTTCAAGTGTTTACAATGTTACACCAAATCATTAATTAGATTGTCAGAAACACTAAATTCAACTCCAAGAGAGATGTTTTAAGCGTATATGTGTCTTTGGCTTCCAGGCTCTCTCTCCTGAGGTGTCACTGTCTTTGAACTGCACCAAGCAGAGCAGTGGTGGGATGGGGGTGTTTTCAGGACTAGGAGACATATGGGTATAGCCTAGTTCCATGAGGAGGACGCCTCGAGGGAACCGCATCACACTGGACCCCAGTGCAGCAGATGGCGAGTCTCTTTTTTCACGCGCTTTTCCGCCCACTCTGCGCGGGCTCGGCTGCTACTGAGGCTCGGCTTATCCTGGATTTCACAGCAATTCACGGCTGCCACGCCCTGTGAGCTCCGCTCCCTGGAAGTCCGCAACCGATCTGAAGCATTGCCAATGCCTCTAAATGATGCGTTACGTAAAAAGTTGGTCTGGCCTTTCAATATCCAAGGGACAAAATCCGTCCTTCGGTTTTGTGTAGCTGGGATTTCACCGAAGCGTGCCAGTCTCTCTTTCTCTCTCTCTCTCTCTGTGCGTTTGTGTGTGGTTGTCTGTGCGCGCGTGTGTGAATGTGGTAAAACAAAACAATTCAAATAAAAAAAAAACACAACAATACTTGCAGTGGCACTGCTAAGAGTTGAAAACATTCGGGGCTTAGCCCAGACCTGTAGGGGAGTCCGGGGGCATCCTCCCTCGGGATGATTTTTTGTGTGTTATTATTCTGGCAGCTAAATGCACCAGTTCCACGCAGTTTGAGACAGAAACAGTAGCCTAAAGACAACTAGTGGCATGCAGGACCCGTCGTCTGACTCACATGAACATTACCCCATCCATTAAATCACACTGTTTGTCTATATGAAATCACTTTTATGCGAGGTCACACAAGGGACATGCACTGATGCACATCACCATAGGTTACCCATGAACTCGCGTTGATAACGGAAAAAACATTTACGAGGTTTATGTACACAAGAATTACATTTTATGTCAACGCCATACTGTTTGACAAGTTGATTGATTTCAGACAACACATATCCGCCTTCGTTTGGGTAAACCAAGGTTTAGATAGGCCTATAAAGAGTGCTTTCTGGAGATCGATTTTAAAATTGGATAGGCTATATTAAAGTTGATTCTGCACAGCTCTCATCATCCCCTTTCACCTTACTCTTTTCCATATGGTCAGCAACAGGAGATAACTCTTCTTCCACCTCCTCAAGCCTCGCCTGCACCTCGTTTGAGTCTATGGCAGCCCTAGAATCGTATGGTAAGAAGTTTGGAAATTTGGTCATTGATTGGCAGCAAAGCTGCTAAACTGGAAGTGAGATCATATCTAAGCAACTGTCGGGATCCCTTCCTGAGGTTGTCTAAATAAAAATGCATAATTTGCCCACTGAGGGTTTGCTGCAATAAGCAAAAACACATTTCTCCTAATAAGTTTTGATGCGCTGGCCTTATAAAAGTGGTTGTTATGTTAAGTGATATCCTGGGAGATGCCAAAGTTGTCAAACCTTCAACACATGTGATGATCTGCAGACAAAGCCTCACCAAAGTTATTTAAATGGTTTTTCAAACTATTCGTTCATTACAGCCTACCAAACACAGTGGCAAATCCGCCAAACAGGAAGTGAGCTCATATCTCTGCCAATCTTTGGGTCAATTGACATGAAACTTACTCTGAGTACTTACAGCCATGACGCTGACATGATGACATCAGGTTTCCATGGCAACTCTGGCCTGCTGGGCTATTTGGCCCCCTCCTCGCTGCTTTCAGCCATATTTTGTATTATTCTTATTTCTGTCAAAAAAAAAAGAAAAAAAAGAAATTGAGATTCAGGGCTTTTCATAAAACATTCAGGGCTGTAGCCCAAATGCCAAGGCCTCACGACGCCCATGCGTAATAAGCAACGTTAATTTGTTTTTAATTTGACTGATGTATTATAAGAGGCTCGACATACATAAAGAGGCTTTGCATATGTATCTGCCCAATACCACATCGCTGTGTTTCTTCCCTGCTGTGCGTCCCAAAGTCTGCATCAAGCCTTGGCTACAGGGTAAACAGCAGGACCACATCAGCTATTCAGATTTACTCTAATTGAAAGTCAGTGCTCTCATTGAAGAGGAGGGTGTTTTGATGTGCACTGCTTCCCTTACTGTGCAGGGATTGGGTGGAATTCCCAGGATAGTGTACCTCTGGATGATCAGCATCTTTGGTACCACAAGCAAAATGACGTCGTGCCAAGATGACTGCTGGTGCATAAAGGATCCATACAAGTGCTGAGAAACAAAGAGAGAATAGAAACATTTAGATCAGTTTTTTTTCACATATTCAAGGTGGATTCCATAAATTATTGCACAATAGGCCTCTGTATTTTAATTTCTCTTATGTGTGGCCCTGTGCCACAAGTTAAAAGGGCAAAGCCACTTTGATTCATGTGCAAACTTCATTAGATGCAGAAAGTTATGTCTAATTGTGAGAAGTACCACTGAGCAACCTCATAATAAGCTAATCTTCCAGTGAACAAGTAACTGAGTGCATTCACTGCACATTCATTGTTGCCAGAGAGAAGCATATCATTTTTTGAGATTCAACATATAGATGCTATATACATTGCACATTTCTTTTATTGTGTTGATGAAGTATTATTAGACTCACAGGGTGAACGCTCCATTTTGGCACCAGCTACACAAGTGGAATTATTCATAGAAATGCTCTGGAGCACAAATGTTTTAATTAAGCCTAAGTTTTTCATACATGAGCGCTGGTTGCCAAGAAAAGCAGGCAACACTTCTGAAGCCAGAGACTAAAGTTGGGATGTGCCAGTGGCGGTTCAACATGTCTTCAAATTCTCCACGAATTAAATGTGTATGGAAATGTCACCTATAACGACCTAATTAGAATGGAAGTGTGGGGTTGCTTTACGTAGGCTGCCAATTAATACACCAGAATAACACCACCCTAACAGCAGCCTTGCACTTGTTACTGAACTGTACTGTAATGTACAATGGGTTGGTTCCCATCATGCTTTGCACTAATTTGGTGTAGATAACTGTGTTCTGTCTTCTAAATTAGACTTTCATGTTTTTTGCCTTCCATGTTGTGTCCAGTGGAACATGAATGACTGTTATAATTTCTTCTGTGTGCTTTGTGGTAATGCTATGTATGTGTGTTAGCCCCTGTGTTAGTTAGAGTTATCTGTGTACCCTCTGTGTCTTTTTTCACGTCGAGAATAGACCCGTCTGCTATTCCTGCCCATCCGATTCAATGTTTCCTGCTGAATATGCTTAAAAAAAAAGGCTTGAGGCCAACCAAAACAAATGACTTTATCTTCTTTGAAGAATTCAGGTCTACAGTACTTTAATGAACATGTTATTTGCTCTAATAATGTTCTGCACAGACTGAAACAACTAGAGTGTTCACATAATGTGACTGTATACATATAACCAACTGCATATATGTTGTTTATTCTCTACATACTTAACCAAATGCATACATGCTGTTCATATAGATATAGCATCACTTGTGCAGTAGTATTTACTTTTCCTGCACTTATAATACTATGTTTTTGTACTTCTGGTTAGATGCCAAGTGTTTTTCGTTGGCTTTGTACCTGTACTCCACACAATGAGAATAAAGTTGAATCTAATCTAATCTAATCAATTAGGTGAATATATACAGTATCTGTTAGATATGAAAAGAGAGTATTTACTGCACAAGAAGTACTTGCTTCTTCTTTCAGAAGTAGATCAAGACCCAGGTGAAAATATATTTTTGATGGGGTGTCTTCAGTGATACTAAATGTCAAAGTAAAGACTTAAACCAATTTTGCTGGACAAATTCAAACATAAATGGGCACAGGTTTGATAACCAGACATGGCTTCAATCTATAAACAAACACAGTGTGTATGCTGTGCTTACTCTTTCATTATCTGCAGTGAAAAACCTTTCTAGCAGCCTCTGAATCTAATGAAAATAGTTGGTCTGGTCAAAGGCAACTACTGGAATCGAAGTCTTCTCACCCTGCAAGTCTGATGAAGGCAATAACAGCCATGCGTGGGTAGCTGTCTCTTCTGTATTGCCAGTCTATTAAGCTATTCCTCAAAGGATGTTCCACTAAAATCAGGGCTTTTGCCTCCCTCTGATGCAAAGCTATCTTGCAGGAAAGACTTTTAGCTGTATCCAGTGTCCTAAGTTAAGTCTGCTAGTACCTGCAATCCTTTTCAAAATATTTTTTTTTTTAAATATTTTTTTTTTCATATACAATATGTAAAATAGTTTATAATATAGTATACAATTTATTCGACAGAACGTTAATGTTGAAAAAGGATGAGTTTGTCACCAATGAACAGATATCCGACATGTGAATATGGATTAACTCGGTAAGCTTCATGCCTCATGCATGTGATTGTTATTGTTGCAACACAGCCAATGCCATGTTTTTACCCCGTTATCTCAGTCAGCACTGCCTGCTCTGTGTACTTGACTCAGAGTCTTTCATTGAGGAAACTCTTTGAAGATGAATCAGGTCAGAGAAATAGTTTCAGAAAAGGCCTGCAAGGCCGCTGTATTAGAATGGTTGGTTTGCTGCAACCCCATGGCATTGCAAAAACACAACACAGACACAACACAAGACAACACAAGACACGACACAACACAGACACATGCCTTGGCAACCCCATAGCACTGCATTAACACTACGCAAGGCCATAGAATGAACTGCACCACCATCAAACATCCATATCTCAATAACAGCACTGAATGGGAAACACAAACGTGCATTACTCTTCCAGTCTCACACATGTGACAGTGGCAATCGACTGTGTGACTTTGAGTCGAAGAGCAACCAGTGACATGTAACATGTTTTTTTCAAGCCTGCTGCATGCGTTTGTTACCATTTAGAGACGTGTTAATCGTGATCATTTCTGTACGCGGTGCTTTTCAACACATCTGTTGCTCTTAGCCTTTTACTTCATGCCGTGAGACACTGATCTGTTTTTAATCTGACTTAAGATGTGGATTTCTGCTATGCAGGGGTTAAAAGGGCACATGGAATGTGCTGATGAGTATGTCATCCTACATCTACTTGAAGCATGTGTGTATGGTACATACGACACGGAACACAGAACAAAGAACACAGAACAGAAGGCTGGCTGTCTTTCATAAGCTTCTCCTCTCTTCTCTAGTGTGTCTTCCTGTGGAGAAAATGCAGGATTTTTTTTTCTGCGAATGTGATGTGCTAATTGGTGAATTCTGAGCTTAGGTGAAAAATGTGGCTGGGTAAAAAAAAAAAAAAGATCTTTAATGCAAAAATGGTGTGTGAAATTTTACCAACACTTTTTTGCTTAAGCAAGTAGGGTAACATAAAAACAGAATGTTAATGTATAGCCTTAAAACTAAAGAGACATACTGTAAACATACAGTAACCAGTGCCGGTCTTGATGTTTGCTTCATTTTAGGTTTTTTTCATTCTTCATTTTTGTGCATTCTTTACATCCTTTACATGCAAGCCTAACATTAGGCAGCCTGCTCTATTCTCGTGGTTCTGTAGACTGAAATGTGGTCATTTGTATTCATTATCATTGTCTCAAGCTCTTATGATACGAACACGCAGCATCCCCCTAAAATTGTATGCTAATTTCTACAGAGTTAAGACTTCTGTGTTCCCATACAGTAATGCACTATAGCAACTCTAAGTCATGTGTTCGAAACTATGGGAACACGCATATTGATGAAATGTATGCCTGTGCTGTACGTTGTTTCAGATAAAAACATGTGCCAAATGAATAAATATGTGCCAAGGAGTTCTTTCCTAACTAATCACACACGGCAAACAGGAAATGTTTACCAAAGACCCTGCCAAATTAGCTCAACAATGCCTATAATTGCAAGAGGTGCACTTGCTACTGAGAAAGTCTAATAATGTTCAGTTAGTCCAATAATGGCATATTAGACCTTGCCCGTGTCTTATCTATCTTCGAATTCTCACATGACAGCACAATGTACAGAGAGAAGAAGAAAAGACATTTTATGAAGGCAATTCTTCAGAGACATTGTAGCATTTAAATATGCTTGTCACTGATATCCAGGTCCTTACAGTTTAGACAGCAGATGTGGCAGTAGAAGGCTCAGGGATCTTGTGCGCAGACACAGGTTACAAGGCAAGGGTAACACAGGTGCTAACACAAGGAAAATAAACCAGGGCACACAACACACATAACACACTGACCCCAAATTGCTAACCTTAGAACACTCTAAATGGAACATTGAGTAGAACATTAACACAGGCACGGAACTCTGGGAGCGCACAACCCCCCTTACTTGCAGGGTACAATAACTTGTTAAGAACCAATTTGCATTAGTGAAACAGTGCTGTTAGAAGCTGGGTTTCCTTACAACTTTTCAATGCCAATTTTGACTATTCTAATAAGAAATCTGAGAGGAAACTTTTGTTGAAATTCGCATAAAATCTTGGAAATCTAGGAAATGTTATCTCTAGCTGTATCTCCATCCAACTCATTCGCATTTTAAGCACATTTACGTAAATTCAGCTAAAAGAGTCTGTACACATTTCATTCCGCTTGGTTTTGTGAATTTCAAAACTTCAACTAATGTGATTTGATGCAAATAAACCCTGTTTCCACCAATAAAGGCATACCCTATTGGGAGCTAATCCACCCCCTGTAGAGAATGCATTTCTTATTTGATTTAGAAAATGTTTGTTGCATTTCAAGTGTTTCCACTCATGATTCCCTATTCCAATGGTCAAGATTAGCATTTAACAGTTGAAAGGAAACCCAACTACTGGAAGGGGGTGGATGAACTCCCGATTCGCATAGAGTATAAATAAAGTAAGGTTGATAGAAACGGGTTTATTCGCATACATTTACATTTGGTGCAATTTTATTAGGTGTTTCTGTTAGGGGTGCCACCTTAAGTTTTGATCCCACAGCTGTTCATAACTTCTCCCTTGATTGGAAATGAAGAGTGTGCATTTTCAATTTGCATCACACAGTCACACAGTAACGCATACAGACTCGCGTTTTCTGTATCCGAATTTTCATGAATGCGCTTAAAAAAAAGCCAATGGGGGATGTCCGTCTCTTCTTTTAAGCTCAACCAATGCTAGCAACAGGAGTTCTCGTGTCTCACAAATGGGTCAGACTGATGCTGAAAGTGAGGGCGGGGGAGTGGTGGCTTGGCGAGAGGGATTATAATTTCTAAACATGAAAATGACTTATGTAACACATTGTAGTTTTCACCACAGACGATTTAGCGTCCATCGAGAGAGCCGTGGCGGTTATGTAACAATGAGTGACCTCACCAGACACACAACCAGTGCCCTCATGTGAGGTAAAGAATCCCTGGGAGATTAGCTGTGGTGTTTAGCCTGCGGAGTCAACCCTCCAGCGCCAGTTCAATCAGATGCATTGGCTTCGAATTGACAGCATCTCTGTTACACATTTAGCGCTAATGCATGTGATTGAATTGCCCCCAGAGACATCAGTGGTCATGTGGCCAACCTGCAGCGGCTAGATTAGGCTACTGCTAGATTAATCTCCCTAGTACTCTATCAAAATATCATTTTAATTCTGTTTGTTCAAATGTACTGCATGATACATTGCAAGAATATGACCCCACTTCCATTGTAAGAAGACAATGATCCTTCTCAAATTCATTATTTCATTATTACAGCCATATAATCCGTTCCAGTATGCTCTAGGTATCAATCCACTTAAACATATTAAACATTGTGGTAATAGTACATAGGCCTACTGTATAGCCAACATTGTAAGATATATTAGACATTAACACATAAGTCATTTAACAAGTGATGCAATAGCGCATATTGCGTGTCTTTGGCTGCGTCTTGAGTAAAGAGCTCATGTTTGTCTTCTTGGCACATAACCTGTCTGTTCATATTAACATGTTAAATAATGTTTTAGTTTTCAAGACGTTTTCTTTTAAATACTTTTCAGGGCAGATACTCAAAAGAGACCAACATAACAAATGCCACCTTTATTTATTAACAAAATAAATAAATAAATAACTTCATAAATACTGAGCAAATTAGTACAGTAATAAAATAATTAGCTGAAATGCTGTGATTCTAAATCTAGCAAGTGAGAATAAAAGTAGTTTAGAAACAAGGCTGTTATGCAATTTGTTTAGAGAAATAAAGCTGAATAAGTCGAAGCATTGGCAACACCTACGTAGAGAATGAGAATAAACATTCAACAACCTTTCACTGTAAAATTACAAGAACAGCAATGTGAACTTTAGAAACAGAACAAAACAACAGTTCACAACATGTTTGTCCTTCTATAAAACTGTCTGTTACTCTGCATTCTAAACAGATGTAAACCATACTGGCATGCTGAGGTAGCTGGCTAGATTTTCAGGAGCTGTATGTTTTATGAAAGGTTGGTTTCAATGCAAGTGCTCTAATTGAAAAAAAAAAAAACAGGCTACTTGAAAATGCCAATATGGTCTGACAATCTGAAAGAACAAACACAATAAGGTTGATACATTAAAGGACCCAGACACGACAAAGGTCTAGGTTTTTAATATCTGTCAAATGATAATGGACGCTGTTGTCCACTGCGACTGCGTACAGCTCAGCCAGAACTCCGGATGGGGCATTCTCTAAATGCAAATTAGTTACGCAAATGCAGTCATTGTTTCGCTAACAACACTATTACACAACATTATATGAGTATATAGTGCCCTGTGTGATATTAGGAATAACCAAATATGTAACTATGTGGAAACATGGCAACAGCATGGACGTAATCACATAATTTCTTTGGGCACCATTGATGAAAAAAAAATATTATGTTATTGTATAAAAACATTGTACTTTCCAGGTACAATCTTCCTTTCTTTTGAATATGATTTACAAAATAAGAGAACGCCATGTGTAGAACTTCACGTCAATGTAACACATCTTTAAAAAAAAAAAAATGAACAGGAAGAAAAGGCTTCATGGCGATTGTTCCAGAACACGGTCACAGACAGACATTCTCCCGTGATTTCATCAGTGTGGCTGGACATGCGCTCCGTTCAGAGTGTTCTGTTTGCTCCACCTCCTCTGGCTCAGCAGCTTGCGACTCTTCTGCACCTTCAGGCGCACGTCAAACACGTCCTCGATGGCTTTCTTGAAGCAGTGGAAGTTGTAGTCGATGAGCCCTGCAGGAGTGGGCACAGGCCAGTGTATTGCTCAATGACAGTTACGAATGCTTGACTCTACCGAGCTCCATCTTATTTCTGAGCGGAGATATGTGGTCACTAAAGTGACCGTGGCTGTCTGAGAGGGTTGTGAGATGTCACAGGGGTGTGTGACAGCAAAAAAACGTGGCTGCATGGTGCTTTGCACTCACCTTTCCTTTCAAAGCTCTCTTCCCTCAGGAAACAGACCATGGCCAGGAACTTGGTGACCTCCTTCAGGTACATGACTGTGGTGTTGTTCAGGTGTATGATGGCCATGGACTCTTTGTCATAGGGAGATACTGCCTCATCCCCAGTTAGACTGGCGGGAAACACAAAGAGGAGAAAGTATCTCTATTAGCCTACTCTCAAAACCTAAAAACACTGGCACTCTGATACCTGATGTTTTCCTTATCAACATTAGATACTAGAAACAGATGGTTTACATAGGTCTAAACAAAGAACAGGATGAAAGAGGAATATATCAAACGAAGAGTTCATTAAATCGCAACAGATGTAGTGCAAAACTATAATTACACAGAATAATTAAAGCTGCGGCTTAGGCAAAAACTTTTTTTCTGATGGGATCAGGGGGCAGATTCCCCCTGATATTTGGGGCAGAAGCTCTACTTTACAATCACATACAAGGCAAATCTTCCACTTCTAAGCTGAGCTAAATGAGTTAATGTGAGCATATTTATATAAACACCACGAGACAGCAAATCGGGGTCACGATATTCATTAGTCAAATTAGATGGGAGATGAAAAATATGACAGAATTTCATTTATTTTCAAACTAGCATTAAGTCTTCACAACAAATGCATACATAAAAAGGGAAACTTCTTTCCCTCGCTCTCCCCATCTCTCTCTTGCATGTGTGTGTGTGTGTTTGTGTGTGTCAGGCATTTCCATGTTTGGGTGGATTAATAGCCAGACTACAACCGACTCTGAGTATGTCTCTCTCTCCGCTCCCCCAATGACAGCAGTGAGACCGCGGGGCACATCTGCTTCTGCAGACGAGTCCAAACCGACAGCTGTGGGACCCAGGGGGTCTGCCCCCTTCTCGCGCCCCTCGTCCACACCTTCCCTGGCTCTGACTACCGTGCCCATAGTTCAGTCTGGGCTAGAGGCGCCAGGAGGCACGATTCTTCCCCAGCCCCTCGCGGGTCAAGAGAAACTCA